>NW_011494649.1:2971401-2997384 GCF_000754665.1 Bison bison bison | reverse complement strand
AGCATGTATACCTGTGGCGGATTCATTTTGGTATTTGGCAAAACTAATACAATTATGTAAAGTTTAAAAATAAAATAAAATTTTAAAAAATAAATAAATAAACAATATTCCTGAAAACTATACAGATCATATCAGATTTCATCTTCGCCATGAACAGGACTCATCTTCATCTTCATCTTCATCACCATGTAAAAACAAATTGAGATTTCTCTTTCCTCCTCCTTGACTTCTTCCCCAGACTCAGTAGATACAGAAGGCACCTTGGCTTTGTGCCATGATACTTCTAGCCAAAGATCTTTGAACTTTGACCCTTGGCTGGCAGGTGGAAAATGCTGAAGTAAGTCAACTTTCTCCTCCTCAATGAAGCCATCGACTGAGTGGGGCAGTGGTCCAGTACCATGTGACTTAGGGAACCCCTTCCCCTTCCTCCATGGCCTTTGCCTCTTCCTCGACCTTGAGAGGGCATGGTCTTTCCTTGACCCACAGGTAAAATACCTCCCTTTAAAAATCCTTTTCCTGATTTTTAAAAATCTTTAGCACTTCCCACTATATACATTTTACCTCATTATCTTGCTATCTTTTTTGTTGACTGTCTCTCTCATTAGAATATAAGTTCCAAGAGGACAGTAAACAGCTGTTCAGTAAATGGAAAAAAAAAAAAAAAAGAGTTTGTATCTGGTTTCACCATATCCACAGAGGACCTAATAGCAACAGGCACTCAGGGCATCAGGTGAGTAATGGAAAGATCTAGAATTCTGAGGCCATTCCTGAGGATGGCACATCTGAACGGAAGGTCCCAGTGAGAAACAGTCAATTGCATCATGAAGGCACTGAAGGTTAAGGGGAAAGGAAAATTTCTCAATGTGGACACAACAACTTTATATCTTCTTCTCAACAGTGGTTACTAGGGAAGGCTCTGGGTCCCAAGCACATTGTTTATATTTGATTCAAATGAATCATTTATGAAGATTACTGATTCACATTTGGCAAAGGCAGATAAAGCTGACATTTCTACAAATGGTTTCAAAACAAATTTAAGGTTAGAGTAAGATCTTTGTATTACAACACTATGATGGGCACAGTTTTTTAAAAGCATAATCCAGGGCCATTGTTTTCATTATACCATATAGTGTTTCTGTACTGAAATTACCTCCATGATCATACTGTAAAATATTGTGAAAACATCACATGTGGGTAGTGCAGGGTCATTTTTAAATAGGGAATCATTTTAAATGTGCACGTAACTTAACATTTTCTTAATAATTATAATCAAAAGATTTCAGGGAATTTAGGAAAGTGTCACAAAATAGTTGCTGAGCAGGAATAGTATGGAATAAAAATCAGGGTTTCTTAACTAAATTAAAATAAACTGACTTGGAATTTGGAGCTCAAAATCCCAGCTCACTTGCATGGTATTTGCCATTCCCTGTTCATGTAGGATACATTCCTAGCCAGGAACGTCAAGTCCTAAATAAGTCTATCCAGAATGACATGGAAACTGATCAAATAACCTAACAGCTATGGCAGACCGAATGTCCTATCACAAAGATCAGAAAGTTCTGAATCTCATCCCACTTAGTGGCTGTGTGACCTCAACTAAGAAACTTAACCTCTCTGGGCTTTTATGGCCTCATCTCAAAGCGATAACACATTAGTGCTGACTTCCCTTGTTGTTTGAGGATCTAATGAAGGCATGTGTGCAAAAACATTTGGTAAACTCTGAATTGCTGTGCAAATGTAACACTTGTGAATGTTACAGGTCTTTGGCACTCAATCCTTGTTTCAATAAATGACCTCTTTGTTCTCAAGTTCATTCTTTTTTATCTTATATTACCCCAAGATTTAATTTCTTACACATTGAAGTTATTTCTTTAGACTTTGCCTCTGCCCAGTTCTTTCCTGGACTACTAGGACTTAATGACTTTTCAGGCTTCCTTTTGACTCAGCATTTAATTTTAGGCCTATGCTGAACCTGCCATAAAAAGAACTGTGTGTAAACTACGGATACACTCTCCTGTCTACTGTAATCCTACTAAGTAATCTGTAGTATCTGAGGATAGAGACAAGGTAGCAAGGAATTTCACTTCTCTTTCAGAGACTTAAACCAACTCCTTACCCTTAAGGAGACTCATTTGAAAAGACTTCCAATTCCTCCTCACGAAATAATGTAGAAACCATTATTCCTTCTGTTTGTCTCTCCCTGCAGTATTGAGCTGAATGTACTTATAAACTAAAACCAGGAGGCATTACAGTCTGCAAAAGACTTTAATAGGAAACCAGAATTGACGGCTAATGCTAACAGCGAAAGTCTATGTCCTCATTTCTTCTTCATAAAAATAATAATACCCAACAGATATAGCACTTACTGCGTGCCAGGGTCTTTACATGTATTGGGTTGGCCAAAAAGTCTGTTCAGGTTATACCTGTAGCCTGTCAGGCTTCTCTGTCTATGAGATTCTCCAGACAAGAATACTGGAGTGGGTTGCCGTGCCCTTCTACGGGGCATCTACCCAACCCAGGGATCAAACACTCATCTCTTGCATTGGCAGTCCGGTTCTTTACCACTAGTGCCACCTGGGAAGCCCCCTGGTAGCACTTAGTTGTCTTTAATTTCATTCGAAACAAATTGTTAGGTTGTATTGTGACAGCTGTCATATCAGCATGCACTGAAAACAAAACTTATCAAAAGTGGTGAATTCTTGTGTAAGCATTTTTTCTTAACTTTACAATATTGTAATGGTTTTACCATATATCAACATGAATCCGCCACAGGTATACATGTGTTCCCCATCCTGAACCCTCCTCCCTCCCTGTACCATCTCTCTGGGTCATCCCAGTGAACCAGCCCCAAGCATCCAGTATCGTGCATTGAACCTGGACTGGCGACTCGTTTCATATATGATATTATACATGTTTCAATGCCATTCTCCCAAATCATCCCACCCTCTCCCTCTCCCTCTCCCACAGAGTCCAAAAGACTGTTCTATACATCTGTGTCTCTATTGCTGTCTCGCATACAGGGTCATCGTTACCATCTTTCTAAATTCCATGTATATGCGTTAGTATACTGTATTGGTGTTTTTCTTTCTGGCTTACTTCACTCTGTATAATAGGCTCCAGTTTCGTCCACCTCATTAGAACTGATTCGAATGTATTCTTTTTAATGGCTGAGTAATACTCCATTGTGTATATGTACCACAGCTTTCTTACCCATTCATCTGCTGATGGACATCTAGGTTGCTTCCATGTCCTGGCTATTATAAACAGTGCTGCAATGAACATTGGGGTACACGTGTCTCTTTCACTTCTGGTTTCCTCAGTGTGTATGCCCAGCAGTGGGATTGCTGGGTCATAAGGCAGTTCTATTTCCAGTTTTTTAAGGAATCTCCACACTGTTCTCCATAGTGGCTGTACTAGTTTGCATTCCCATCAACAGTGTAAGAGGGTTCCCTTTTCTCCACACCCTCTCCAGCATTTATTGCTTGTAGACTTTTGGATAGCAGCCATTCTGACTGGCATGAAATGGTACCTCATGGTGGTTTTGATTTGCGTTTCTCTGATAATGAGTGATGTTGAGCATCTTTTCATGTGTTTGTTAGCCATCTGTATGTCTTCTTTGGAGAAATGTCTATTTAGTGTAAGCATTTTAATAGATGGAAAGAAAAGACAACATTTTTGACATATTGTGCTTTATTATTTCAAAAAAGGTAAAAATGTAACTGAAATGCAAAAAAAAAAAAAATGCTGTGTTCAGTGTATGGAGAAGGTTCTATGACTGAAAAATCAAAACTGGTTTGCAAAGTTTCATGCTGGAGATTTATCGCTGGACGACAAATCTAATTAACCAATCGCTCCCGGGTTGGGTAGACCAGTTGAAGTTGATATTGATCAAATCAAGACATTAATTGAGAACAATTAATGCTATACCCAGGGAAATGGCTGACATACTCAAAATATCCAAATCAAGCATTGAAAATCATTTGCACCAGCTTGATTATCTTCACTGCTTTGACATTTGGGTTCATGTAAGATAAGCAAAACAAACTCTTCTTGACCACATTTCCACATGTGAGTTTGTGACCCTGTGGACTGTAGCCTGCCAGGCTCCTCTGTCCATGGGATTCTTTACACAAGAATACTGAGCAACTGAGCATGCATGCATATAACAAATTACCCCAGAATTTATGGGCTTAAAACATCACAGTGCATGTGTATTAGGAATCTGGGTACAATTTCACTAGCTCTTGTTTCGGTATCTTTTCCAAGTTGAAGTCAAAGTGTCATCTGGGGCTGTAGTCATTTCAAGGCTCAAGCAGGGAAGGACCCACTTCCAAGCTCACTCACATAGTGTTATTGACAGGATTCAGATTCTTGCAAGGTGTTGGATGGAAGTTATCCTAATTCTATGTCAACATGGCAGTTTGCAAAGTATACAAGCTTGGAAGGCAACAGTGATCCAGCAAAGAGGAAGTCACCATATAGCAGAATGTCATCACAGAAGTGACATCCTATCACTTTTGCCAGATTCTACGGGAGGAGAATGGATTCACGTATGTGTTTGGCTGAGTCCGTTCACTGTTCACCTGAAACTATCTCAACATTGTTAATTGGCCCTGAGTGTGTGTGTTAATCACTCAGTTGTATCTGACCCTTTGTGGGACCCATCAGTTCAGTTCAGTTCAGTTGCTCGGTTGTGTCCAGCTTTTTGTGACCCCATGTACTGCAGCATGCCAGGCTTCCCTGTCCATCACCAACTCCCAGAGCTTGCTCAAACTCACGTCCATCAAGTTGGTGATGTCATCCAACCATCTAATCCTCTGTTGTCAAAGTGGCCAAAGTGTTGGAGTTTCAGCTTCAACATCAGTCCTTCCAATGAATTTTTAGGACTGATTTCCTTTAGGATGAACTGGTTGGATCTCCTTGCAGTCCAAGGGACTCTCAAGAGTCTTCTCCAACACCACAGTTCAAAAGCATCAATTCTTTGGTGCTCAGCTTTCTTTATAGTCCAACTCTCATATCCATACATGACCACTGGACCCCATAGTCCAGTGCAAAATAAAAAGCTAAAAATAAACAAAGAAAAAGAAGCAAGTCACTAAGTCCACTCATAGTCAAGTGGAGAGGGTTACATAGAGCATGAAAACCAGGAGGTGAGGATAAATGGAAGTCATGTCAGAAGCTGCCTACCCCCATAATAATTCATAGTAGCTAAAGTTTACTGAAGGCTGAGTATTGGCCAGGTAATAATCCAGAGATTTTACATATATTAATTCATTAATCCTCAAAGCATTCAACAGATGGGTTAGTAACAGGGAGTGTCATGATCACACTTAAGAGGGGAAAACAGTGAAGAAAAAAATGAAGAATACTACTTTCTTGTATTCCAAAAGAAAACAATTTAGAATGCTTCAAAACTATAATGACAAGTTGACTTTACCACAACCACATAATGGGCCATCTATAGCTAACGGCAACCAGTACTTTCTCAAAGCACTTCTCTAGCTCTACTAGCCCTGGGGGTGGGGAAGAAGGTTATCCTTAAAAAATAAATAAAAACTACTATTTCTCAGTCACACTGGTGTCTTTTTTTTTTAATTTTATTATTATTTTTTTTTTTACTTTAAAATCTTGTACTGGTTTTGCCATACATCAACATGAATCCGCCACGGGTGTACACATGTTCCCCATCCTGAACCCCCCTCCCACCTCCCTCCCCATACCATCCCTCTGGGTCATCCCAGTGCACCAGCCCCAAGCTTCCTGTATCGTGCATCGAACCTGGACTGGCGATTCATTTCTTATATGATATTATACATGTTCAGTTTTCAAAAGTGAACTAATAATCATCATAAGTCTTCTATTTGAAAATCCACCAAGGACTTAAGACAGCAAAATAAATTACAGTTTTAGTTCTAAATTTTTCCAGATCCTGTTTCTCTTCAAAAAGTTGAGGTGGCTGGCTCCCAGCTGGCCAACCTTAAAGAAAGATAAGACAGAACAAGTATTTCCTCTGAAAGAGTCCAGGCAATGTGGAATAGTGTGGAGGGAGCCCCGAAGCACTCAGCCTCTCCCTCTGCAAGTGTTGGTCACTCAGTCATGTCCAACTCTTTGCGACCCCATGGACAATACCTGTCAGGCTCCTCTGTCCATGGGATTCTGCAGGCAAGAATACTGGAGTGGGTTGCCACTCCCTTCTCCAGGAAATCTTCATTCCCCTCTCCAGGGAATCTTCCCAACCCAGGGATTTGAACTCAGGTCTCCTGCATTGCAGATTCTTTACCATCTGAGCCACCCAGGAAGCCTCTTTCTCTGTAACCTTGCCCTCAAAATCAGAGTCCTGTGGAAGAGGCAGGTCACAGGACAGGAGGTGCTGGCAGTCCTCTCTCCTATTTTAAAAGGACTATAGCAGTTGCTTATTATGAGAGCTGAGTGGAAGGCATCCCAGATTCTTAGGCCACTGGGTGTATGTCTATTTTCAAGTCTCTGATATTTGCAATGACACATCCTTTAAACATCTAGAAGCCAGTTTCTGGTCAAGTTAAAAATATCGGCAAGTGAATATAGATTCCAAATCCTGCTGCTGCTGCAAGTCGCTTCAGTCATGTCCGACTCTGTGCGACCCCATAGATGGCAGCCCACCAGGCTCCCCCATCCCTGGGATTCTCCAGGCAAGAACACTGGAGTGGGTTGCCATTTCCTTCTCCAATGCATGAAAGTGAAAAGTGAAAGTGAAGTCACTCAGTCGTGTCTGACTCTTAGCGACCCCATGGACTGCAGCCTACCAGGCTCCTCCATCCATGGGATTTTCCAGGCAAGAGTGCTGGAGTGGGGTGCCATTGCCTTCTCCGTTCCAAATCCTAAATGTGAGCAAATGAAATTTGTGTCTTATTAAAAGAAAAACATTTACCAAGGAGTGTTAGTTCAGTAATATAGGAAGGATTATTAATATGCTAACGATTCACCACATTCATAAGTCAAAGAAGTAATAAATCTCAATAAAAGCCAAAAGGATCTTTTGGCTAAAACGTGACAGCTATTCATAACTAAAGAAAAAATATCTCATTAAACTGGGGTGGTTGTTGTTCAGCAGTTGAGTCATGTCTGACTCTTGGCGACCCCATGGACTGCAGCACGCCAGGCTTCCCTGTCCTTCACTGTCTCCTGGAGTTTCCTCAAACTCATGTCCATTGAGTTGGTGATGCCATCCAACCATCTCATCCTCTGCTGTGCCCTTCTCCTTTGCCTTCAATCTTTCCCAGCATCAGGGTCTTTTCCAGTGAGTAGACTCTTCCCATCAGGTCACCACAGTATTGGAGCTTCAGCTTCAGCATCAGTCCTTCCAAAGAATATTCAGGATTGATTTCCAAATCCTACATGTGAGCAAATGAAATTTAACTAATGTTTCTTAACATTAATTAATGTTTCTTATTGAAAAAGTAACATTTACTGAGAAGGGTTAATTCAATAACATAAGAAGAATTATTAATATGTTAATGATTCATCACTTTTATAAATCAAGGGAGAAATACAATCTCAATAAAGCCAAAAAGGTATTTGCTAGAATGTGACAGCTATTCATAATTAAAGAAAAACTATCTCATTAAACTTAGGTAGAGGAAGCTTATTTTACCATGACAAAGAATTTTATCTAAACTGGTATCACGTTTAACAATGAAACACTAAGAGAATTCCCAAAGTCAGAGTTAAGGCAAAGATGCTCTTCATTACTTTTTAAAGTGCAAAAATGAAAATCTAAATGTTCAGCAATTGTGTAAAAAATAATTTCTGATATGCGTATAATATAGAATCATGCAGGTGGTATAGTCATGCTGTACATTATGTGTACATGTATGCATGAGATTCATAGGCACATAATACAGTTGACCCTTGAACAATAAGAGGACTAGGGGTCTAACCTTACAGAGTTGAAAATCTGCATATAACTTTACCATCAGCCTTCCTATCCAAGGTTCCACATCTGCAGATTCAACCAACTGCAGATCACATAGTACTGTGGTATTTAACGCAAAAAACCCACATGTAAGTGGACCCACACAGTTCACCTCTGTGTTGTTCAAGGGTCAACTACATGCATAAATCTATACATATGTAGGAACTGTATGTTTGTAAATACAAAATATATTTATTTATATAATGCTTTTGCTACACAATTAAATTCACACAAACTGTTAACAGTGATTCTTTTAGAAGAGTGGAATTGGTAGAATTGAAGAATTAGAATGGAAAGATCCTACGTAAAGAGAGTCCTGTTTAAAGAGCAATTCTGTACATTATGAAATTTGCATTTATAAACAAGAGTAGGTATCAGTTCAGTTCAGTTCAGTCAGTCAGTCATGTCCGACCCTTTGCGACCCCATGAATTGCAGCACACCAGGCCTCCCTGTCCATCACCAACTCCCAGAGTTCACTCAAACTTATGTCCATTGAGTCAGTGATGCCATCCAGCCATCTCATCCTCTGTCGCCCCCTTCTCTTCCTGCCCCCAATCCCTCCCAGCATCAGAGTCTTTTCCAATGAGTCAACTCTACATGAGGTGGCCAAAGTACTGGAGTTTCAGCTTTAGCATCATTCCTTCCAAAGAAATCCCAGGGCTGATCTCCATCAGAATGGACTGGTTGGATCTCTTTGCAGTCCAAGGGACTCTCAAGAGTCTTCTCCAACACCACAGTTCAAAAGCATCAATTCTTCGGCGCTCAGCTTTCTTCACAGTCCAACTCTCACATCCATACATGACTACTGGAAAAACCATAGCCTTGACTAGACAGACCTTTGTTGGCAAAGTAATGTCTCTGCTTTTTAATATGCTATCTAGGTTGGTCATAATTTTCCTTCCAAGGAGTAAGCATCTTTTAATTTCATGGCTGCAATCACCATCTGCAGTGATTTTGGAGCCCAAAAAATAAAGTCTGACACTGTTTCCACTGTTTCCCCATCTATTTCCCATGAAGTGATGGGACCAGATGCCATGATCTTAGTTTTCTGAATGTTGAGCTATAAGCCAACTTTTTCACTCTCCTCTTCCACTTTCATTGAGAAGCTTTTTAGTTCCTCTTCACTTTCTGCCATAAGGGTATAAGACATATTAATACATCAAAAAGTAATCTAAATGATATACCCCTAAATTTTGATTTTCATTGTTATTGTTTTATGAATAATTTTTCCCTTTGTTCTTTGGTCACGTTTTCCAAGTTCTATTAATCACGTGTTCATTTTGCAACTAAGGAAAAGACTAAAGAAAACTATGGCAATGTTTACTTTGTAGATCACACTAAACTATTGCAGAGTTCATAGGGGAATCTGTTTATCATAATCTGGTTTCTAGAAGGGTCATGATGCCTCCTAACTCTATCACAATCTTATAAAACAATTGGGAAGGCTAAATGCTTCCATTTTATTGCAGGGACAGCTCTTTTTTCTATGCTTGTGTGATTTGGTCTTTTCTCTGGGGTTCAAAACCTTGGAATCAATCTTTATTCCTTTCCCTCTTTTCCATCTGGAGTTTTTCATGAAATTCTCTCAATAATCCTTCCTTCATTTCACACATCTCTTTTCCATTCTGATCCCATACCCTCTACTGGTCTAGGGCTTACTTACCTCACATCTGGACCACTAAGACATCTCATGGGGTCTCCTTGCCTGCCAGTATTGTCCCTCTATGTTCACGTCTCCCTGTCTTGCCCTCATGTCATTCATTGCTATGTGCACCCTTTACAGTATCCAAGTACTCTAGTCCTTGTTTCCCTAACCTTCCTACCTCCCACATTCCTCCTTCCATGTCTATGCTCTTGACATTTCTCCTTACAATAAATAGTGCCTAAGTTTCATGCCTTCTTCCTAATTAATCCCACCCCCATCATGGTCTCTGCTCCCTCCTCATCCCTGTATATTTCCAATCCTTCATTGTACACATTTCTTAAGCATGCACTATATACCAGACATTGAACTAGACAGGGAGTGCTGACTAGTTTTCTACATTAGTGACTAGACCTCAAAGGTTATGAATCTCAAGTTCATAACATTTTGTGCTTCAGTATTTTACCATATTCTCCAATAGCAACAGAGTTCTCCAGGTGCCCTACACCACTGCTTCCCTCTGACTCAAATCTCAAGATATCTTTATTGCACTCAACAATTAATACATACCTCATATATTCTAGGCTTTATGCTATATTCTAGGAATATAAAGGTGAATAAGACCTGTTTTGTACTTACCAAGAGCTTCAGTTTAACGGGGAAGGTGGACAGGAAAGTGAATATAGCAATGAGTAAAAGGTACTCTAACAGAAATGTACAGAAGAACAAAAGAGAGTGTTTAATTCTACCTGGGAGGAGCAAGGAAAGCTTCTCATATGAAATAATACTTGAGCTGACAGCAGATAGAAAAGGAGAGTATTCCAAACATTAAGAATAGTATTGCAAAGTATTTAACACAAAGTATTAAATAGCACAGCTTGTCGGGAAACCATAAGCATTTCCGTATGACTGGAGCACATGAGACTAGGGAGTTGGGTTGGGGCCAGATCTTATTTTGACTTGTTTTGCATTTGAGAGAGTGAGTAAACAGTAAATAATTTTAAGCAACGAAGTAACATGATTAGGTTCGTGTTTTGAAAAGTACCTCTCGTGGCTATATGGAAAATAGCTGAGGAGGGGTGAGTGACAGGCTAAACAAAAAGTCACAGGAGGTTGTTATAGTCCAGGAAATTAATGAAAACCAAGCAAGAAATGGAGTAGAAGAGTGGGGATGAAGATGGTGAAAAGGAAATGGTTTGGAGAAATATCAAAGAGGTGACATCAACGGGACTTACCAACTTTTGGTTTTTAAAGAATAAATAAGAGAGAAGATTAAACAATGACTTCTGAGTTTCTCATTTAAGTTATATAGATCTCAGGCAGAAAATATGGTAGGAATTGATGCTTTATAGAAGGAGGGTATGTATGAGTAGCTTGGTAGGCCTTGACGTAGAAGGTCTTGGGAGCTGTTGGATATATGTCTTAAATGCAAGATTTTGTTTGGGTCAGAAGTACAGATTTAGAAGTGAGAGTATCAATAGTGGTCATAATGATGCACACGTGTGTACATGCTCAGTTGCTCAGCTGTGTCTGACTCTTTGTGGCCCCAAGGACTGGGGCTTCCCTGTCCACAGAATTTTCCAGGCAAGAATACTGGAGTGGGTTGCCATTTCTTCCTTCAGGGGATCTTACTGACCCAGATATCAAACCTTCATCTTCTGTATCTCCTAGATTATCAAGCAGCTTCTCACCAGTGAGCTACCTGGGAAGCCCTCCATAATCATGACAATGGGTAATATTATCCAGAGAAATGCATGTGATGACAAGAGGTGCTAAAGACAGAGCTCCAGAAAAACAAACCATCAAGGGACCAGAGTACAGGGAGCCAGGAAAGGAACCCCGGGAAGAAATGGTTGAAGAAATAGGAGGACAAACCAAATAAGCTATTGTATGAGTTTCCTACTGCTGCTGTAACAAATAATTACAACTTTAGTAGCTTAAAGCAACGCAAATTTATCACCTTACAGTTCTATAGGTTTAGAAGTCCAAGACACACCTCACTGGTCTAAAGTCAAGGTGTGTACAGAGTAGCTTTCCTATTTGAAGACTCTAGGGTAGAATTAACTTCCTTGCCCTTTCCATCTTCTGGAGGCCACCTGGATTCCTGGGCATTTTTCTTGTCTTCAAAGCCACCAACAGTGGGTCCAGTAAGCCTCAGATCATATCACTCTGCTCTTGCTTCTGTTGTCACACCACTTTCTTTTGACTCTCTTATTCTGCCTCCTTCCACATTTGTTTTTGTTGTTCTTTTTTTGGACACACCATGCAGCTTATAGAATCATAGTTCCCCAACCAGGGACTGATCCCATGCTCCCTGAAATGGAAGAACAGAGCCCTAACCACTGGACTGCCAAGGAATTCCCAACTCTTTCATTTTTTAAGGACCCTTGTGATTATAGTGGGTTTACCTGGATAATCCATGCTATTCTCCCTATCAGCTGATTAGTTATCTTAATTGTATCTGCAACCTCAATTCCCCTTGGCCATGTAACCTAACATAGTCACATTTTCCAGGGATTAGTACATTGGAGGTAGAGGAGGGGTGCACAGAGGAGGTTCATTCCTGACTATCCCAGCTGGTCATTTCAGGAACAAGTCAACCAAACAAAACCATTAAAGGAATATAGGAGTAGTGGTGACCCTGGACAAATTAGTCGATCTTTTTTCCTCCCTGTGTCTATCTACAAAATGGAGATAACAAACCTATATCATAGGATGGATATGGGCTTAAATGGGTTAGTATTTATAAAGTACATAAAACTGTGCCTGCTTAAAATTTTTTAAAAAAGAAATTAGAGATATTAAATAAGTCAAGGACTTAAAACTGGCTATTGGATTTGTTAATTAGGCAGTTAGTGGTCTTCATCATTACAGTGCAGGGATATGATGGTTGTAGTCTAACTATGGTAAATTAAAGGTAAGATAAAAGATAAAGGTGACTCACTGGAAAAGACCCAGATGCTGGCAAAGATTGAAGGTGAAAGGAGAATGGGGTAGAAGAGGATGAGATGGTTAGATAGCATCACCAATGCAATGGACATCAATTGGAGCAAATTCTGGAAGATATTGGAGGGCAGAGGAGCCTGGCATGCTGTAGTCCTTGGGGTCGAAAAGAGTTAGACACTACTTAGCAACCAAACAACAACAAAAAATTTCAATATCACTCATTCTGTGACTGAACAATGAACAAAGGTAAGAAATTGGAGAACTCAAGTAAATACAATGTTTTTGAAAAGTTGTTTAGGAATAGAAAGAGAAAGTGGGCAAAAGCAGCCTTAGCTAGAGGCAGGTGGGAAGTTACAGGAAATCTGAATACAATGTCATGCTATGGGGAAGCAAATGTAGATAGAAAGGCTGAGTATATGAGAACAGGAATACAGGAATAGTTGATGTAATAAAATCCCAGAGGAGGTGAAATAGATGTGATCAACAGTTCAGATATAGGAGTTCACTTTGAACAGAAGAAACAATTAATTCTCTGAGTCTAAAGGGAAAGCTAGGAGGGTGAATCCCAGGAATTAAATATAGTTCTTTTTCTTGTTGCTGTCTTTCAGTAGGAATTATTCACAACCCTCCACCTGAGGCTATGACGCCAGCATTCTTATTCAGCATTCAATATCAGTAAGGGTTACCTCCTTCTCAGGAAGTTTCTATTGAGTCTTCAAGTTTAGAATTAGCCAATGAAAATCTCATTTTTTTTCAGGGTTGCTAATTTTATAAACAATACCTGTCCTTTTCAAAAGATGCGTCTGACCAAGGTATGTATGTTACACTGCCCCTCCCCACATTTTTCTATTTTTCTGATTAAAAAATAAAGGCAGAGAAAATCAATCCAATTAGGTATAAGTTCATGTTAACAAAACAAGCCTTCTTTATTTACTTTTAACTTTCCATCACAGAAATTTTCAAATGTACACTAAAGAAAATAATAAAATAAACTTCTGATACCCATCATTTCAATAATTACAACCTATAGCCAGTTTTGTTTCATCTGTAACCCCTTCTCATCACACCTCCACTCCCAGTATTTTAGAGCAAATAGTCTTCCTTAAAAAATAAAACCACTACAATATTATAAAGTAATTAGCCTCCAATTAAAGTAAATAAATTTAAAAAATAAAATTGCTATGTTACAAAAAAAATAAAATAAAACGTTTAAACTTAGTGATTACACACTTTACATATCTGTTTTTCTTTCATCACCTCACCAAGACACTAGATACAGTAGGGAACCACTTTATACAAAGATTTAGTAGCAAAATAAAAGTATTAACAAAGTCTCATTTTAGATGTTAATTTGAGAATTGTTTTTAAAATACCAAGAATTGTGCAATTATTAAAAATCACGTAATTTCAGAATTGGTAAGCAAGTAAATATTTTTCATGTTCTTGTCACCACAGCTGCTCAAACAGAAATGCCTATCTATCCTTTATGAACATCCCGTTTGTATAGTTTGGAATGGAATCATTGGTGATTATTTGTCAGATTAACACTTGCCATTATTCTAATGTAAAATTGTTTTTAATAGCCTGAAAACATGTGCCCACAATGGTGCTTGAAAACTCTCTCCCATATTAATAGCTTTGGAAGAAGTTAAATGTGATAAATTGCTCTGAAGAAGTCAAGTTCCACAACAGGCAGTATTGTTTGTTTGGAATAGGGCTCACTGCAAAATATCAGAAGTGATGCTGAGACACTTACATGCAGCGGCACTTCAATGCAGCAACACATTTTTAACCTTTAAAACCGTCTAGTATCTGGGCAAGGATAATGGAGAAAAAATGCTGGTGACTCAGCTGCAAGATCAATATCACTGTAATAGATTTATAGGCTCTGAAATAGTATTCTAGCCCACAGTACCTCCACCACCACCATTCATTTTATATTTATTCCTATTGGGATATTATACCAGACCTTCAAGAATATAATACTTGCATAAAATGCAACTGTTCTATCAAAATTAATGTAGATACCTGGATGTACACTAGACAACACTATTTTTACAGATCTTCCCTGGTGGCTCAGATGGTAAAGCGTCTGTCTACAATGCAGGAGACCCGGGTTCAATCCCTGGTTTAGGAAGATCCCCTAGAGAAGGAAATGGCAATCCACTCCAGTACTCTTGCCTGGAAAATCCCACAGACAGAGGAGCCTGGTAGGCTACAGTCCATGGGGTCACAAATGCCTGGAAAATCCCATGGACAGAGGAGCCTGGTAGGCTACAGTCCATGGGGTCGCAAACAGTCGGACACGACTGAGCGACTTTACTTTCTTTCTTTCTTTCAAGATAGAAGAAGAAAAGGAAAAGATTTAAGACTGTTTTTTAATTTTGTTTTTCAAAATAGCTTTTACCAACTACATTTGCCAGTCCTTGAAGCTAAATATAACGCTCTGGCTAAGTTTTGGCCAGTGGGATGTACATGAAAGTGCTACCTGGCAGTTTACAAGACTTTATGCAGAGGGTGAAAGTGAAAGTGAAAATGAAGTTGCTCAGTCGTGTCTGGCTTTTTGCAACCCCGTGGACTGTAGCCCACCAGGCTTCTCCATCCATGGGATTCTCCAGGCAAGAATACTGGAGTGGGTTGCCATTTCCTTCTCCAGGGGATCTTCCCGACCCAGGGGTGGAATCCAGGTCTCCCACATCGCGGGCAGACGCTTTAACCCCTGAGCCACCGAGGTTTACCTTCTGCAGAGGGTAGCTGGAGTCTTTTAAGCAAATGGTGTTGGGGAAACTAGATATCTATATGCAAAAGAATGAAACTGGACCCTACCTAACACATTTACAAAAGCTAATCTAATATGGATCAAAGACCTAAATATAACAGCAAAATTATGAAACTCTTCAAAGAAAACACAGAAGGAAAGCTTCATGACATTGGATTTGGTAATGATTCCCCACATAAAAGCACAAGCAACAAAATAAGAAACAAATAAATTAGTTTATATCAAAATGTAATACTTTTATGCATCAAATGATACTATCAACAGAGTGAAACAGCAGCCTGTGGAGTGGGAAAAAATATTTGCAAATTATGTATCTGATAAGGGGTTCATGCCCCAAATATATCAAGAACTCTTACAACTGGCAAACAGCAAGAAGAAAACAATCCAATTGAAAAATGGACAAAGGAGTTAAGTAGACATCTCTCCAAAGAAGATATACAAGTGGCCAATAAGTACGTGAAAAGATACTCAACATCAGGAATCTTTAGAGAGATGATAGAGAAAAACCACATGAGATATCACTTCATGTGCATTACAGTGGATATTATCAGAACGTCTGAAAATAACAAATGTTGGTGAGGATGCAGAGAAATTAGAACCCTTGTGCACTACTGGTAGGAATGCAAAATGAAAGCAGGATGCTATAGAAAGCAGGATGACAATTTCTCAAAAAGTTACAAATAGAGTTACCACATGATATACCAATTCCACTTATGGATACATACTTAAAAAAATTAAAAGAAAGGACTCCAAGAGATATTTGGACATCTATGTTTCTTAGCAGCGTTCTTGACAATAGCCAAAAAGTGGAAGCAACACAAGTTGGATAAATGGATATACAAAACGTAGTACTTTATTCAGCCTTAACAAGGAAGGAAATTCACACACATGCTACAACACGGATGAACCTAGAACACATTATGTTAAATGAAAAATTCCAATCACAAAAAGACAACTACGGTGTGATTCCACTCACACACAGTACACAGCATAGTCAAATTCATAAAGCCAGAAAGTAGAATGGTGGTTTCCAGGCACTGGGGAGAGGAGAGACTGAGGAGTTATTCTTCAATGGGTACAGAGCCAAGGGAACATGCTGTTAATAGCAAACACCCTTTTCCAACAACAGAAGAGACGACTCTACACATATACATCACCAGATGGTTAATATCAAAATCAGACTGATTATCTTCTTTGCAGCTGAGATGGAGAACTTCTCTATATACTCAGTGAAAACAAGACCTGGAGCTGTGTGTGGCTCAGATCATGAGCTTTATTGAAAAATTCAATAGGGGATAAGAAAGTAGGTGAAACCACTAGGCAGTTCTGGTATGAGTTAAATCAAATCCCTTATAACGAGTATAGAATGGAGGTGATGGATAGATTTAAGGAAATAGATCTGGTACACAGAGTGTCTGAAGAACTATGAATGATACTTCACAATGATGTACAGGAGGCAGTGAGAAAAACCATCTCAAAGAAAAAGAAATGCAAGAAGGCAAAGCAATTGTCTGAGGAGGCTTTACAAATAGCTGAGGAAAGAAGAGAAGCAAAAGGCAAGGGAAAAAGGGAAAAATATACCCAATGAATGCAGAGTTCCAGAGAATAGCAAGGAGAGATAAGAAGGACTTTTAAAATGAACAATGCAAAGAAATAGAGGAAAACAATAGAAAGAGAAAGACTAGAGATCTGCTGAATAAAATTGGAGATATCAAGTGAACATTTCATGCAGGCATGGGCATGATAAAGGACAAAAACAGTAAGGACCTAAGAGAAGCAGAAGAGATCAGCAGGAGAGGTGGCAAGAATACACAGAATCGTACAAGAAAGGTCTTAATGACCTGGATACCCATGGTGGTGTGGTCACTTACCTAGAGCCAGACATGCTGGAGTGTGAAGTCAACTGGGCCTTAGGAAGCACAACTACAAACAAAGCTAGTGGAGGTAATGCAATTCCAGCGGTGCTATTTCAAATCCTAAAAGATGATGCTGTTAAAGTGCTATACTCAATATGTCAGCGAATTTGGAAAATTCAGCAGTGGCCACAGGACTGAAAAAGGTCAGCTTTCATTCCAGTCCCACAGAAGGGCAATGCTAAAGAATGTACAAATTGCTGCACAACTGTGCTCATTTCACACGCGAGCAAGTAGTAGCAGAGTGCTCCATCATATCTGACTCTTTGCGACCCTATGGACTATAGCCCACCAGGCTCCTCTCTTTGTGGAATTTTCCAGGCAAGAATATTGGAGTGGGTTGCCATTTTCATCTCCAGGGGATCTTCCTGACCCAGGGATTGAACCCGTGTCTCCTGCATCTCCTGCATTGGCAGGTGAGTTCTTTACCACTGCCCCTCCTTGGAACAAGGTTATGCTCAAAATCCTTAGAGCTAGGCTTCAGCAGTATGTGAGCCAAGAACTTCCAGGTGTAGAAACTGGGTTTAGAAAAGGCAGAGGAACCAGAGATCAAATTGCCAACATTTGTTGGATCATGGAGAGAGCAAAGGAATTCCAGAAAAACATCTACTTCTTCATCATTGACTATGCAAAAGCCTTTGACTGTGTAGATCACAACAAACTGTGGAAAATTTTTGAAGAGATGGGAATACCAGACCACCTTACCTGCCTGCTGAGAAACCTGTACACAGATCAAGATACAACAGTTAGAGCCAGATATAGAACAGCTGACTGGTTCAAAATTGGGAGAGGAGTAGTCAAGGCTGTATATTGTCACCTTGCTTATTTAATTTATATGCAGAGTACATCAAGTGATATGCTGGGCTGGATGAATCCCAAGCTGGAATCAAGATTGTCAGAAGAAATCTCAACAATCTCAAATAGCAGATGATACCACCCAAATGGCAATGTGAAAAAGAGCTAAAGACTCTCTTGATGAGGGTAAAAGAGGGGAGTAAAAAAGCTGACTTGAAACTCAACATTCAAAAAACGAAGATCATGGCATCCAGTCTCATCGCTTCATGGCTAATAGAAGGGGGGATAGTGGAAGCAGTGACAGATTTTCTTTTCTTGGGCTCCAAAATCACTATGGATGGTGACTGCAGCCATGAAATTAAAAGACACTTTTAGGAAGTGTTGTGTGTGTTAGTCTTTCAGTGGTGTCCAACTCTTTGTGACCCCATGGACTGTAGCTTGCCAGGCTCCTCTGTCCATGGAATTCTCCAGGCAAGAATACCGGAATGAGTAGCCCTTCCCTTCTGCAGCAGATCCTCCTGACCCAGGGGTCAAACTTGTACCTTCGGCATTGTTGGCAAATTCTTTACCATCTGAGCCACCAGGGAGCTATGACAAACCTATACAGCATATTAAAAAGCAGAGACATCACTTTGCATAAAGTCCATATAATCAAAGCTATGGTTTTTCCAGTAGTCATGTACGGATGTGAGAGTTGGACTATGGTCCAAGAAGGCTGAGTACCACAAAATTGATGCTTTCAAACTGTCGTTCTGGAAAAGACTCTTGAGAGTTCCTTGGACTGCAAGGTGATCAAACTAGTCATTCCCAAAGGAAATCAACCCTGAATATTTTTTGGAAGGACTGATGAAGCTGAAGCTCCAATGTTTTGGCCACCTGATGAAAAGAGCTAACTCAATGGAAAAGACCCTGATGCTGGGAAAGACTGAAGGCAAAAGGAGAAGGGGGTGGCAGAGGATGAGACTGTTAGACAGCATCACCTACTCAAAGGACATGAATTTGAGCAAACTCAGGGAGATAGTGAAGGAGAGAGGAGCCTGGCTTGCTATGATCCATGGGGTCACAAAGAGTTGGACATGACTTAGAGATTGCTGCTGCTGCCACTAAGTCACTTCAGTCGTGTCCAACTCTGTGTGACCCCATAGACGGCAGCCCAATAGCAAGTTTCTGTTTGGGAAGATGGAAAAGTTATCTGGATATAGATATAGATAAAGCCTAGCTCTAAGGATTTTGAGCATAACCTTGTTCCAATCTGGATATAGATTGTAATGATGCATCCACAACAATGTGAATGTACTTAATGCCACTACTAAACTAACCATACACTTAAAAAGGTTAAGATGGCAAATTTTATCTTATGTGTATTTTAATACACACCTTAATAAATGTAGTTGATGTCTCCTTCGCCCTCTTTCTTTATTCCTGTCTCTTTCCTGCTGCTGGAATGCAGATGTAATGCCTGGAACTGGAGCAGTCTTCTTGGACTTCACATGTTGTGTTTTGCACCACTCTAAAGGTACCATTCAGAGAAGGCAATGGCACCCCACTCCAGTACTCTTGCCTGGAGAGTCCCATGGACGGAAGAGCCTGGTGGGCTGCAGTCCATGGGGTCGCTGAAAGTCAGACACGACTGAGTGACTTCACTTTCACTTTTCACTTTCATGCATTGGAGAAGGAAATGGCAACCCACTCCAGTGTTCTTGCCTGGAGAATCCCAGGGACAGGGGAGCCTGGTGGGCTGCCGTCTATGGGGTCGCACAGAGTCGGACATGACTGAAACGACTTAGCAGCAGCAGCAGCAAAAGTACCATTTGGGCTTCCCCAGTGGTTTAGCAGGTAATGAATCCACCTGCACTGCAGGAGTCACAGGAAATGTGGGTTTGATACCTGGATGGGAAAAATCCCCTGGAGGAGGGCATGGCATCCCACTCCAGTATTCTTGCCTGGAGAATCCCATGGACAGAGGAGCCTGGCGGGCTATAGTCCATAGGGCTGCAAAGAGTCCAATATGACTGAAGCGACTTAGCACCCACACATGCACCACAGTACTATTTACATAGTATTTATATACTTTTACATAAGAGAGAAATATTCTTATTTAACTTATTTGATTACTATCACTTGTAAACAAACCTAATCCTAATTAATACAATAGATTATATGTCTATATATCTTATGACACCAGTATTCATAGGCAATAACCTTCAGAATTCATCAGAATATGGACTGTTACAATAAAGTGAACAAATTCCAAATGTGTGTCTAATTCTGAACATCAGACCATCTGGCAGGATAAAAAGGCAATATATATAATAGTGCAAAAATCCCATTTTTCAATTTATTTAGGAAATCACCTTGTAGTAACAAACATTGTCAAACTATGAAATGGTTCATAATGGATAACTAAAACAATTTTTCTGCCAATGTTATGCAATTGTTAAAAAGAACAAAGCACGTATATGTAGAAGCCAAAGTTAGAATCAAAAAGTTACATTGCTTTCCATTTGTGTAGGAAAAAACTGACCTGTGTGCTTACATATGTAGGAAAGAGACAGAATAATAGCTAATATGTAAACACACACACTACATGCTAGCTTTCATCCTAAAACCTTTGCTTAGATTATATCTATACATTGTCTAAACATGCCTGTGAGGTGTAGAACTTTATTTTTCCTGTTTTGCAACTGAGGAAATTGAGGCACAGACAGGCAACATTCCTTGTCCAAGGTCACACAAATAGTAAATGTCAGAGCCAGATTATTAAGCATGTCTGCCTCTTCTGAAGGTTGATGGTAATGGGGAACTGTAGTGAAGGTAATGATTATACTCTTCTATTCAGTTTGACTTTTTATTATGACTGTATATTACGTTTTTAATAAATAGTTGGTGATGGGAAGAAAAACGCTAAAGAAATATAAGGTAATAAAACCATGGTTATCCCCCAGAGAGTTAAATAGAGCTGAATTCAGAAAACATTTAGGATATCAACAGAGAAAAAAAGAAGTAATAAATAGAAACTTTTATAGTGTATTATATGTCAAAAGTCAGGATGATATCTCTTAGTACATTTAGTCAAGCAGATAGTATTGTGTGATGCAACATCTGTTAAATAATACTTGGACACTAAACACAGCCAGCCACTATAAAAACAAATAAACAAACAATATTTAATAACTTGCCTAGAAGACACAAAAGAATAAAAAGGAAAAATTAGATTAATGATATGGAATTAAAATATCAGATTAAATAAATATATGCACAATGCACCATGGTACCATACACTGTTGTAAGAACTGTTTCTACCCAACTGTAGGGAATTGGGGCAGACTCTGTAGTGCTCCGGCCTTTTGTTGTGTTCTAGCCAACTTTTACTCTCAGTGTCTGAAACTGCCTTTGGGGACTCCATTCCTCCACTCCCCACCTCACCCCAGAACCACAGAAAGCACCAGCCATTGCTTCCAGCAGGCCAAGGTGCCAAGGGATCAACACTCCCACACCCATCCTAACAGTCCTCATCCAATAACTCATCTTAGCAGTTGGTGTATAAATACTACAGCTTCCTCCCCCTGCAGTTGGGGCAATTCTGAGGAATGTTTTGAACTCTTTCCCAGAGTTCTTCCATGGAATCAAGCTTCAGCCACCCACTGGAGTAACTGGCTACATAATGTACCCTTTATTAGCTATCTTCCTTTTTCCTGGTGTCACTTCCCCACCTTCCTGCTGTATTGTTTTCTCCACTTTCCAAATAAATTCTCACTCTGAAATCCTTGCCTGAGGGTCTACTTTCAGGAGAACCCAAATTATGATAGGAGGCTTCATTCAGTATTGCTGTCTCTATGAATAGCAGCCCCTGGAAATGTCCATGGCTCAACCTGTGAAACCATCCAAGGCAGCTCTGTAAATATATTAACATCTTCATTTCCACAGCAACGGGAACAAGAAAGAAGATGAAAAGATGCCATGCTTTAGTTCTGAGGGCTTCCTTAGTGGCTCAGCTGGTAAAGAATCCGCCTGTAATATGGAAGGCCTGAGTTCGATTCCTGGGTTGGGAAGATCCCCTGGATGAACGGAATGGCTACCCACTCCAGTATCCTGGCCTGGAAAATTCCATGGACTGTATAGTCCTTGGGGTCACCAAAGTCAGACATACCTGAATGACTTTCACTTCATAAATGCAAGTCACTGTTTTGAACTGAAAGTTTTAAAAGAATAAGGAATTATAATAAATAAGGAGAAAGGATCCACTAGAACCTCAGGAGGAACACAATATGATAGGTCACATTTAATAGAGTAAATCTTGCCCCACCCATTTTAACATTTTATATCAAATGCAGTATTTATTGAGCACCTATTTATATCTATGCACCTGGCACTATAATGTGGGTATTTAACTTGCCCAAATTCTTGAGTTCATCTATGGAATGAGGACCGAAAGAAACAAACAAAAAGCACTTAAACAGTTAAATCCTGTGTGAGTGTTAACTTTGCCAAAACCATTGTGTTCATCAGAGGGAAAGGTGAGTGATGGAGCATCACAGTGGCCTGCCCTATATATGTCACCACAAAAATACGGAAATCTCTGAGACTCAGATGTCATAGTAAGGACTCTGATGTTTTAATTTTTTGAAAGAATTGCTCCAAATATAGTAAATAAAGTCAATCAATAATTAAGTTTAAAAGAAGCATATTGGAGACGTGTAAAGCAAGTAAAAAGGAAAAGGCCTCTATCAGAGGCCTGCTGATTTAGGTATTTAACAAATAAGTGAGTACCTACTCCACATGCAGTATTGGGAGGCGTGCCTCACAATATGTGGAGAATATAAAACACAATACCATATGTTCCCTATCTTAAAAATAACTCAGAATTCATGCTATTTTTCTTAGGAATAATACCATCATAGAGCCTCTTTCTTAGAAATTATGCAAGCCAGATCAGCATGCCAAATTCTTACTTTTAAGAGAAATCAGTTGCTAACAGATACTCCTCATGTGCCTAGAAAATTTAATGTGCAAATCAAATAAAATATTGTATTTATGTGTATTTTTAGATCTCCATAGCTTAAAAAAAAAAGGAATTACATTTCATTGGATACATTATGTATATTGGTGTGCATCTCCCCTTTTTAACCCATAGATCTAATGTGATGACTTACTTCATACTTACATCGTCAGTGATGAGGATGAAAGTCGAAGTCAAGTTCATGTTATTAGTTTGTGATATTGGGCTATTAAATGGCCATTTTCAGTGACTTCCCTCCACTTCTCCTGAGTCTGTGAAAAAGGAGACAACATGCTACATGGCAGCAGATTTTGGGGCTGTGTAGTAGTGTATGCAGATGGTAATTGCAGCCATGAAATTAAAAGACGCTTACTCCTTGGAAGAAAAGTTAGGACCAACCTAGATAGCATATTCAAAAGCAGAGACATTACTTTGCCAACAAAGGTCTGTCTAGTCAAGGCTATGGTTTTTCCAGTAGTCATGTATGGATGTGAGAGTTGGATGGTGAAGAAAGCTGAGCGCCGAAGAATTGATGCTTTTGAACTGCGGTGTTGGAGAAGACTCTTGAGAGTCCCTTGGACTGCAAGGAGATCCAACCAGTCCATCCTAAAGGAGATCAGTCCTGGGTGTTCATTGGAAGGACTGATGCTGAGGCTGAAACTTCAATCCTTTGGCCACCTGTTGCGAAGAGCTGACTCGTTGGCAAAGACCCCGATGTTGGGAAAGATTGAGGGCAGGAGGAGAAGGGGATGACAGAGGATGATATGGTTGGATGGCGTCACCAACTCAATGAACATGGGTTTGGGTGGACTCCAGGAGTTGGTGATGGACAGGGAGGCCTGGCATGCTGCGATTCATGGGGTCGTAAAGAGTCAGACACGACTGAGTGACTGAACTGAACTGAACTGAACTGAAGTAGTGTGTGTGCTCTGGCAAGATAGCAAGTCATAGCTATGACAGAATAGTCATGACGGAATCCATCAATTGCCAAGCCAATGGTAAGAAAAGAGCCAGAAATGTAATTAAAAGATCATAATGAAGATGAAGATGAAGATATAGAGTGTCTTATAATACATTCTAAGTTTGTGTGTGTGTACATGTGTTAACTTCATACTTCTATGTTCATCTTTATTGCACTTTAAGTTAATTTTTATTAAAATAGTGTGTATCAGCTCTTTTTGAGTGTCTTGGGGTGGCTTTATTTTGGTGTGTTTTATAAAAAATGCTAGTTTTGTACAAAATGCTACTTTTAAACTATTCAATGAGGCAAGGCACATAATTCAGCTCAGTTCAGTTGTTCAGTTGTGTCCGACTCTTTGCGACCCCATGGATTGCAGCACGCCAGGCTTTCCTGTCCATCACCAACTCTGGAGGTTGCTCAAACTCGTGTCCATCCAGTCGGTGATACCATCCAACCATCTCATCCTCTGTTATAATAATGTTATATATAATGTATAAATAATGTTATAAGGCACATAATATAAACTCCAAAAGTTAATATTTGTTTGTATGTAAAGCTCTACGCATTAAAATTCTGTTTAAACTAAAATTTGACACTACTGTGGATTTATACTGTAAGTAGACCTAAATAATATATGTATAAACTAAATATGCATATAAGAAAACATATTCAACAATCATATAAAGGCCTGGAAGGGAAAAATGGAAACTATACTATTGTGATCTTCTCAATTATTCTCAGGGGAATAATAAGAAATAATCCTACTGATATTATGCCAAATCTAAAAAAAATCCTAATTTTGGAAAACCTCTACTTGCCCTTGACCTTTTAAAGTCAAGAAGGATATTTATGATAAAACCCAAAATATACCTGAAATGCATCCTATTAAGATGAAAAAAACATGGATTAAAATGGTATTGTAGGACACACCAGCCTCAAATTCTGACTCACATTTTATTAACAGCTACACAAACTAGGAATTAATCTTACACGTTAAGCACACACACACACACACACAAAGGCTTTAGGAAAGTAAGATGTTTGTTTCCCAAAGTCCTTACTAGCCAACTGAAAAAATATGACACTGCCTTTGTTAACATAGAAGAGGAAGAAGACAGCTGCTTGCCACTATCACGTCCTTAAATAAAAGAACCTGAATTGATCAACAGTGTTGGGTTTGAGTCCAGGCTGCCAGGATGGACATCTAGTTTCACATGATGGGAATAAAATACTTAACCATCTCTTAGTCCCACTTTCTCATCTGTATAGCAGGGATAATTTCCGTACCTCCTTCATAGGACTGTTGTGATGGTTAAATGAGATTACTCTGAAGTCCTCAATACAGTGCCCAGCACGTAGTAAGTGTGCAATAAATATGAGCTTTAGTTACAATGTTTGTTTTACAGAAAGGCAGATTTGATGGAGCAATAAATACATCACTTTGATGTAGAAAAAGAGTTTGTTAGAGAAATACCCATGTCCTAAACAGAGTCAGTGGTGACAGAGCTTTCAGTCACAGTTTTCAACTTTATTATTTTATGTCTTGCTAAGCCCTTCAACCAAAACTTGAAGAGGAAGAGAAAAGTAAGGCAAAGCAAAGTCAGTAGTAAAACCAGTACTGTGCACACTTCATCCTCTCCTTACAACCACACCGTGTAGGGAAAGGCAAAGAAACGTTTTTAGGCAACTCCTCTCTCATCAATTGTATTCTGATACAGCTTCCCTGGGGGCTCAGATGGTAAAGAATCTTGTCTGCAATACCTTGATAAGGAAGATCCCTGGAGTAGGAAATGGCAACTCCCTCCAGTATTCTTGCCTGGAGAATTCCATGGACAGAGGACCCTGGGAGGCTACAGTCCATGGAGTTTTAAAGAGTCGGACAGCTGAGTGACTAACACTACTACTACTACTTACTCTTAGTAATCCATAAACTTTGAGGTGGAGTACGTAGAAGTAGACTCTAATGTGAATCAAATCAAAGCCAGTCCAGGTTCGA
>NW_011494649.1:2938861-2971301 GCF_000754665.1 Bison bison bison | reverse complement strand
ATAGCCAGTCCAGGTTCGATGCAGGATACAGAAAGCTTGGGGCTGGTGCACCGGGATGACCCAGAGGGATGGTATGGGGAGGGACGTGGGAGGGGGGTACAGGATGGGGAACACATGTACACCTGTGACGGATGCATGTTGATGTATGGCAAAACCAATACAATATTGTAAAGTAAAATAAATAAATAAATTAATTAATTAATTAAAAAAAAAAAGGATCCAGAGGCTTCCCTGGTGGGTCAATGGTAAAGCCACCTGCCAATGCAGGATCCCTGATCTAGAAGATCCCATATGCCGAGCAGCAAATAAGCCTGTGTGCCACAACTACTGAACGTGTGCAATAGAGCCTGGGAGCCGCAACTACTGAGCCCTCATACCCTAGAACCCATACTCCACAACAAGAGGAGCCACAGCAACAAGAAGCCCACACACTGCAACTAGAGACTAGCTCCTGCTCAGTGCAACTAGAGAAAAGCCAGCACAGCAATGAAGACCCAGCACAGCCAAAAGTAAATACATAAATAAGTAAAATCATTTTTAAAAACCCATCATAGATGTTCTCTCCAGGAAAGTGCACATGAAGTATGCACCAAAATGTTCACATCAGTTCAGTTCAGTTCAGTCGCTCAGTCATGTCTGACTTCAGTAATTTACTAAAGAATACGTGAATGGGCTTTGTCCCCCTATCCCCACACCTGAATAGTAGCAAAAGTAAAATGTTTGTTTGAAATGCAATGAAGCTCTTCAAGTCTGTTCTTAGGGAAAGTATACCAATTTTCTGTGTAGTTGAGAAGAGCGTCAAATACTCACACTTCTCGACAAAGGTCTTTTAAGGGGCTCACTGGCTTTCCTAGCTATAGGCAGAACTTAGAGCAGGTTTTGATGACAAGTACCATGAGTGAGACTTGTTGATACATGGAGCTTCTTTCTTCACCAAATTTCACGGATATTCTAGAGTGAAGCATTCTAGCCTTCGTACCTGAACGGGTTACTGGTGTCCCGGCACATTTCCCTTCCATCCATGGAACAACGGGATGGGGGCAGGCCCTTCTGAGTAGCCATCTGTTCCATTTCACCATACAAAGATTCTATTTTCTGTGTGTGCCAACGACATAATGGGAAAAGGTTGAGAAGTACCGTTAAAGTTTTGCTTGACAAAAAGGTTTTTGCCATTTCAAAGATATTGATTGCTTTTAAAGTGTCCAAAAGAGGTTCTTAAAATAGATGTGTTTTTGTTTTTTGAATGACATGGTATGCACATAATAGATGGAAACCAGAAGTCGCTGCCCTAGGACCTGTCAGTACTCGTTTCGTTCAGTGGCATACTAAAGGAAACTGCAGTAGTTGAAAATTCCTCCATGACTTGCTTCAAAATAGCAGGAAAAAATGCCATCTATTTCAGAATGGATGACATCATTTGACAGAGATTTTACTTTGATTTTCTTCCTCAGCCTCAAATCACAAACTAACTTTCCCATTTCCAGGGCATACGACTTCAAATTTTCTGCAATTGTGTGGCTTCTTTTGTTTCAAATTCTCTTGATCCCTCGGGGAAAGTCTCTTTTGTTCAGGATAGAATCCAAATTTGATAGAGTACAAGTCTTTCCCCACTCGCTTTAGTTTCTCTCTTTAAAAAACAGGCAGAATTCTTCACTTTGTTCTGTTTTGTGTGGGCTTAATAAGAGCACTTTCAAACACTAACATGTTAAATTTTGATGCTTAGCTAATTAGGAAATTGTGGACATCGTCATTTTGGTTTGAGAGGAAAGCAGAGTCATAAAAGTAATGATGAATTGTCCAAAGTAATGGTTAATGACAAATATACCTCAAGCACCTCTGTCCTTAATAATGTGTTTGATGTTATAGTGTTTTCTGCCTTCTTAGCCAGGCCTTAATTTAGAGACTAGCCTGTCTATTTTTCAAATTAAGAATATCTTTTATGAAATGAGATGGGATGTTGTTGCTGAGCTGTTTAGTCGCCAAGATATGTCTCACTCTTTTGTGACCCCGTGGACTGTGGCCCACCAGGCTCCTCTGTCTATCGGATTTCCCAAGCAAGAATATCGGAGTGGGTTGCCATTTCCTTCTCCAGGGCATCTTCCCGACCCCGAGATTAAACATATGTCTCCTGCATTGGCAGGCAGATTCATTACCACTGAGCTACCAGGGAAGCCCATATTAGTTTCTATTTACTGTCAAAATGTTTTTTTAAAAATGTTCCAACTACATTGAGATATAATTGACAAATGGGACTTCCTTGGTGTCTCAGAGGATAAAGAATCTGCCTGCAATGCAGGAGACCAGGTTCGATCCCTGGATCAGGAAGATCCCCTGGAGAAGGAGATAGTACCCACTCTAGTATTCTTGCCTGGGAAATCCAACAGACAGAAGAGCCTAGCAGGCTATGGTCCGTGGGGGTACAAAGAGTCAGACTTGATTGAACAACTAACACTATATATTTAGATGTATAACTTGACATAAACATTGTGCAGTAATCATCACAATCAAACTTATTAATCAAAGACAGTAACATCATTTCACATTGTTATTTCTTTTTTTAATTTTGTAGCAAGAACACTTAAGATCTACCTATTTAGCAAATTTCAAGTATACAGTATATAGTCACATTGCACTTCATTATATCTCCAAAATTTGTTCATCTTGTATAACTAACATTTTAAAACCCTTGACTAACATTTCCCTATTTTCCCCTCCCAGTTTATGGTCCCAGGTAATTACCCTTCTACTCTCTGCTTCTATGAGTTTGACTATTTTAGATTTCACACCTATGGCAGGTCATGCAGTATTTGTATCTTTGTGTCTGGCTTACTTCAGTTAGCATAAGGTCCTCTAGATTGATCCATGTTATAGCAAATGGCAGGATTTCCCTTTTATTTTTTAAAGCTGAATAATATTCCATTGTGTGGTATGTGTGTGTGTGTGTGTGTGTGTATACACACGTATATGTCATATCTTCTCTTTCCCTCCAGTTTTATTGAAATATAATTGACATACAGCACTGTGTGACTTTAAGATACAGAGTACAATGACTTGACATATATTAGTGTGAAATGACTGACACAAGAGTTTAGTCAACATCCATCACCTCATATAGTTCCCCCCGACAACAAAAAAGTGGTTTTTTTCCCTTGTGATGAGAACTTTCAGGATTTACTCTCTTAGCAACTTTCAAATATACCATACCTCATACATAACATAACATACCACACATCAGTTAAGTACAGTTATCATATTATGCACTACTCAGTACTTTTTATAACGGGAAGTTTGTACCTTTTGACCACCTTCATCCAATTCCCCATGCCCCACCTCCCTCAATACTGTTCAGTGTGAACATAATATTTGATACCACAGATCCTGAATTCAGAGGGCTCAAAGGAGTTGACTTTCGCGAGCATCTTGCCAAGGACCCCAAATAATAGCCACAAAGGGGCCAGGCTCTGGAATTTGAAAGAGTATCCACTTCATTTCTTGAACATTGCTGCTCTACACCTATGTTTTGTTTTTGTTTCCTGTTTTGCAATGTTCTGCTTGTTAAATTCCTGGGCCTCTTACTGTTGCTACTAGAGAATTAAAAGTTTAACCTAGAATCTTCATTGATAACGTTAGGAAAAACCTCGGTCCAATGATATATTGGACCCTGTGCAGGCACCCTGTCACCATTAAAATATCTCCAAGCATCACATCCAAATTAAAGAGTAATGTTACCTAAGAGATATAAAGTTCTCTTTGTGTATTTCCTCCCAGCCACTAAGATGTGCACATAACATTAATAGTAAAGACCAGAAGCACATTTTTTTGATTCTTCCTCACATTTTACAATCCCTTGAAAAAAGGTATCCAGAAGAAAACTCTAGAAAGTGCCTACTTTAAGTTCCAGCTGAGTAAGCAAGATAGTTTCTACTACTACAAAGAATTATCTAACCATATTCATAGATGTCTCGGGACTATGGTCCCAGCCAGAACACAGCAGACAGTAGACGTTTAAAAAGTGTTCAGTGAAGGGCACCGTGCCATGCTGTCTTGACCACACTCCAGTCCAGCAGTGGGACCCAAGCCTGTTCAAGCTCCAGGGATGGGATAGCAGCCCAAGTGAAGGAATCTGATATACAGCTTTGACGTACTCCTTTTCCTATTTGGAACCAGTCTGTTGTTCCATGTCCAGTTCTAACTGTTGCTTCCTGACCTGCATATAGGTTTCTCAAGAGACAGATCAGATGGTCTGGTATTCCCATCTCTTTAAGATTTGTGGTATAAGACAGTAGAATAGAGAGACGTGCGCTCAAATTCTGCAAGAATTCCAAAACTACAACTCGCTGCTGAACAACAGTCAACTGGAGAATGTTGGATCCCAACAAAAAAGATATCCCACATCCACGGGCAAAGGAGAAGCCCCAGCAAGATAGTAGGAGGGGCGAAATCGCGTTTAGAATTAAACCCCTTACCCACCAGAGATGCTCAGGTGGCTCAAACAAACCTTGTGCGCACCAGGACCCAGATACCCCACAGAGACTGAGCCAGAGCTGTGTTTCAGTGTCTCCTGCGAAGGTACAGGTTAGCAGTGGCCTGCTGCACGGGCAGGGGCTCTGGGTGCAGCAGACCTGGGTACGGCATAAGCCCTCTTGGAGGAGGTCACCATTAATCCCACCATAGAGCTGCCAGAACTTACACAGGACTGGGGAAACAGACTCTTGGAGGGCACACAGAACCTTCTGTGTACCAGGACCCAGCAGAAAGGAGCAGTGACAAGAGACTGCCCCAGACTTGCCTGTGAGTTTCCAGAAGTCTCCAGCAGAGGCACGGGTTGATGGTGGCTTGCTGCAGGGTCAGGGGCACTGACTGCAGCAATGCATGCATGTGACCTTTTGAAGGAGGTCGCCATTATCTTCATTACCTCCACCATAATTTGGCCTCAGGTCAAACAATAGGGAGGGAACACAAGCTCAAAAACAGAAAACTGGATTAAAGATTTACGCTAGTAAAGTAATGCTCAAAATTCTCCAAGCCAGGCTTCAACAACATATGAACCGTGAACTTCCAGATGTTCAAGCTGGTTTTAGAAAAGGCAGAGGAACCAGAGATCAATTGTCAACATCCACTGGATCATTGAAAAAGCAAGAGAGTTCCAGAAAAACAACTATTTCTGCTTTATTGACTATTGCAAAACCTTTCACTATGGGGATCACAATAAACTGTGGAAAATTCTGAAAGAGATGGGAATACCAGACCATCTGACCTGCCTCTTGAGAAATCTGTATACAGGTCAGGAAGCAATGGTTAGAACTGGACATGGAACAACACACGGGTTCCAAATAGGAAAAGGAGTACGTAAAGGCTGTATGGGTTTCCCTGGTGGCTCAGAGGTTAAAGCTGCTGCCTGCAATGCAGGAGACCTGGGTTTGATCCCTGGGTCGGGAAGATCCCCTGGAGAAGGAAATGGCAACCCACTCCAGTATTCTTGCCTGGAGAATCCCATGGACGGAGGAGCCTGGTGGGCTGTATACTGTCATCCCGCTTATTTAACTTATATGCAGAGTACATCATGAGAAACACTGGGCTGGAGGAAGCACAAGCTGGAATCAAGATTGCTGGGAGAAATATCAATAACCTCAGATATGCAGATGACACCACCCTTATGGCAGAAAGCAAAGAAAAACTAGAGCCTCATGATGAAAGTGAAAGAGGAGAGTGAAAAACTTGGCTTACAGCTCAACATTCAGAAAACGAAGATCATGGCATCTGATCCCATCAGGTCATGGGAAATAGATGGGGAAACAGTGGCAGACTTTATTTTTTGGGGCTCCAAAATCACTGCAGATGGTGACTGCAACCATGAAATTAAAAGACGCCTGCTCCTTGGAAGAAAAGCTATGGTCAACCTAGGCAGCATATTAAAAAGCAGAGACAGTACATTGCCAACAAAGGTCTGTCTAGTCAAAGCTATGGTTTTTCCAGTAGTCATGTATGGATGTGAGAGTTGACCTATAAAGAAAGCTGAGCACTGAAGAATTGATGCTTTTGAACTGTGGTGTTGGAGAAGACTCTTGAGAGTCCCTTGGACTGCAAGGCGATCCAACCAGTCCATCCTGAAGGAAATCAGTCCTGAGTAATCATTGGAATGGCTGATGCTGGAGCTGAAACTCCAATACTTTGGACACCTGATGCGAATAACTGACTCATTGGAAAAGATTCTGATGCTGGGAAAGATTGAAGGCGGGAGAAGGGGACGACAGAGGATGAGATGGTCGGATGGCATCATCAGCCTGATCGACATGAGTTTGAGTAAACTCCAAGAATTGGTGATGGACAGGGAGCCTGGCATGCTGCAGTCCTTGGGGTCGCAAAGTGTCAGACATGACTGAGCAACTGAACTGAACTGATTCATAGATGAATAAACCACTAAAAGCCTTGCTAATACCAAAACCATAGCTTATCTCAAATGAAGTGTCTATCATGTTTTTCAGACGAAATCTTGCATCTAACTATCCTGTAAATCTACTAGGACAAAACTGACACAATTTTCCTGAGTTACTGTGGTGTGTATTACTCCTGATTGCTTATAGACCTGGCCTATAAATTTTACATAGTGTTCTACAAAATTAATGTTGTATGTTTTTATTGATCTAATATATAAGCAGAAATATTTAAAAAGAGAGCATCATAGGTTCCAAAAAGAGACGTGCGATAGAAAAATTATTACTAGGAATATTTATCCTGCACAGAAAAGTTTTCTTTTCTTTTCCATTTCACCATGGTTTTTAGAAGCTAAAAGTAGTTCCTAACTTCTACCTCGTATTGTTACAACCTCAGTATTACTTCCTCCAAACAAGGACTCTCAGCTATTTAAAAAAACAGCTTAATTTTTAATATTTTCTTTTCTTGGCCATATAAAAATGGACATAGATAGAGATATACGTGCTTGTATTTTTCGTATATTCTATGCTTAGAATATTTCAATTGTAGTGTCAAGGATTCAGTATGTAAATTTTTGGGCATGCCAGGTACACAGTTCTAAGTTGAAAGTTATCTTCTATTAGTACTTTGAAGATATTGTTTTACTGTCCTCTGATTTTTATATATTTCATGTTTAGGGCTTTTAAATTATAGTGTCAAACTTACAAAACCTATAGGAAGAAACAGCAAAATAATTTGTGTCCCCTGGGTTTGATTGGCTTATTTGGCTACTTTCACAATCAATGCTTAAATAATTGCACATGTATACCAACTTTCATTTTTGAGAATTTTGCCAGCTACACAGTTCTAAGTTGAAAGTTATCTTCTATTAGTACTTTTAAGATATTATTTCACTGTCCTCTGATTTCTATAGTTGCTGTCAATAAGCCTGCTGTTAATCTATTTGTTGCCCTTTTGAAGGTGATCTTCCTTTCTCTGGCTTGCTACCGATGTATCTATTTGTTGGAGCGGGTCAGTCAGTGGGTTCAGTCGCTCAGTGGGGTCTGACTCTGAGACCCCATGGACTGGAAGCAGCCAGGCTTCCCTGTCCATTACCAACTCCCAGAGCTTGCTCAAACTCATGTCCATTGAGTTGGTGATGCCATCCAACCATCTCATCCTCTGTTGTCCCCTTCTCCTCCTGCCTTCAATCTTTCCCAGCATCTGAGTTTTTTCCAGTGAGTCAGTTCTTCACATCAGGTGGCCAAAGTATTGAAGTTTCAGCTTCAACGTCAATCCTTCCAATGAATATTCATGACTGATTTCCTTTAGGATTGACTAGTTTGATCTCCTTGCAGTCTAAGGGATTCTCAATTTCATTACAATGTATTTAAGTGTGGATTTCTTCTTTTTGGAGGGCCATGCCAAAGTGGCATGCAGGATATGTTTCCCAGCTAGGGGTCAAACCCATGACCCCTGAAATGGAAGTGTGGAGTCTTAATCACTGGGCCACCAGAGAAGTCTCTGAATTTCTAATTATATTTATCCCCTTTGGAAGTCACTGGGCTCCCCCTGAACCTGAGAAAAGATGTTTTCCTCATTTCTGGAAAACTTAATGTATTTCATTTCCCCGTTTTCTCTATTCTCTTTCTCATTCCATCCTTCATGTCCCTTTACTTTTCTTTCATGTTTTTCATCTGCTTAAAATTATGATTCATTCAGGGTAATATCTTTGGTTCATCTTAAAATTCATTAATTCTCTCTTCTACTGTGCCTAATCCACTATTTAACCTTCTTATTGCTTTTTAAGGGCTTCCCCAGTGGCTCAGTGGTAAAGAATCTGCCTGCAACAGAGGAACCGCAGGAGACACAGGTTCAACCCCTGGGTCGGGAAGACCCTGGTAGCTCATCTCACTTTTAATGTGTTGGGAGCTTCCCAGTCTTTTAAAAGATACATTTTTGAAATTGAGAGCCTTCATATGCTTCTTTCTTCCCTGATAGCTCAGTTGGTTAAGAATCTGCCTGCAATCCAGGAGACCCTGGTTTGAGTCCTGTGTTGGGATGATCCCCTGGAGAGGGGAATGGCTACCCACTCCAGTATTCTGGCCTGGAGAATTCCATGGACTGTGTAAGTCTGTGGGGTCACAAAGAGTTGGACACAACTGAGCAACTTTCACTTTCACTTTTCACTAATGCTAAATATCCAAGACTCTAGGTTCCTATCTTGGCATATGCCCCTAAAGTAGTCACAATTTCTCATTTCAATACTTCTTGTTTTCAGGTTGCTGCTTTATTTTTGTTGGGGATAGGTAGAAATCTCGAGGGTTTTCCTTACTTTCTTGAAAGCTCCACAATGCTTTTTTTCCCTCTCGACTGCACTGGGTCTTGAGTGCTGCACGAGGGTTTTTTCTCTCGTTGCAGCAAGTGGGGGCTCCTCTCCACTTGTGGTGTGCAGGGCTTCTCTTTGCAGGGGCTTCTCTTGTTGCAGACCACAGGCTCTTGGGTGTGCGGGCTTCAGTAGTTGCAGCTCGAGGGTTCAGTTGCCCTGTGATATGGAATCTTCCTGGATCAGGGATCAAATCCATGTCCCCTGCACTGGCAGGCACATCTTAACCACTGGACCATCAGGGATGTCCTCCACCATGCATTTGAAAGTATATTTGTGTATTGTACTTTATCCAGTGTCTAGGTATTCAGCTATGGGAGTCTTTTCAAAAATATCTAGCGTGCTACAGTGTCAGCAGATAAGTCATAGTTTAACTTTCAACTCCCCCTCTCTTTTTTTTTGCCCCACTGTGTGACATATGGGATCTTAGTTCTCTGACTAGGGATCAGCCTTCTGCCCTCTGCATTGGGAGCAAGGAGCCTTAACCACTTTATTACCAGGGAAGTCCTTCAAACACTTTTTTTTCTTTCTCTTTTTGCTAAAAAAGAAAAACATCCAGCATCCTTACTAAGTGCAAAACCATTAGTGATTTGTAAATCATAAAGATAATAACAATAGTAGGTAAAATTCACTATGCATTTAATTATTGGCAGAGGCGCTGTGAATATGTTGCCTCAGTTACTCTAGGAATTGGGTTATAGTATCTCTAAGCCACAGGTGAAACACCTAGGATTTAGACAAGGAGAATAATAGGACTTGTCTGATGATAAATTTTGGGGTGTTTTTTTCTCATTAAGCTGGATTGCCTCCCTATTCAAGCTTTGCAATGGACCCATTTGAAAAATGTTATCAGTTATATATTTTTTAAGTGGCAGACTGATCAGAGATCAACTTGGAAGTATAGTAGCTTCATCTCTTAACAGTGTATCAAACTACATCAGAATCTGCCCATCTATTCAAAACATCCTGGATCAAAGAAATAGATAAAAAATGGAAAACATTTAACATTCATGGTAAAAAAAAGAGCTGTTTTCAGTCATTGAAGCATATCAGATAAGTTCTAGAAGCAATCTGTTTGTTTTGTGCTTCTTTATTCACAGCCAGGTCTCAGAAATAGTTCAAGATAGCTGCCAAGGATGCATAAAATTCAAGATATAAGTTAGAAATAGGTGAGGAAAAAAAGGAACAGGACAAAAACAGAAAGGAAAAACAAAAGAATGAGATTAAAATAAAAATGCACACCATTGAGTTTGTGATGCGGCAGGTGGCAAATCTGACCCCAAACTTCCTAAGGTCAACCTTAAAAGGGCTATTTGAGTAGTTATGAGTCACCATGTGTAAATAATAAAAACAACCCAGCTGCTCAGAAGAAGCACTGATATGACTGATCACCATGAACAGGATCAAAAGTCTCTCACAAAACCTCATAAAAAGAGCACTGTATAATGAAAAGAACATTGAGACCATATAACTGTGGCATTTTTTGAGTGTGAAAGGGGAACTAGCAGACAACATAGCAGGACAACAGGTGTAAACTGAAACTGTCCCCTCAAAACGAAAGTGTACACTCATCCCACTTAGAGTGACCACAACTACGTGTTTTATGAACATATTTTATTATTGTATCCCTCAATACAAGCCGGTGATTGTACACAAGATAGCAATTCAGTAAAAGCCGCTCTATTAAGGTTAACATAATACGATGGCTATAACTTTCAGCTGATCTTGGACTTCCCTAGTCATCTACTGGTTAAGACTCTGCACTTCTAATACAGGGGTTGTGGGTTCAATCCACTAAGACCATATACGCCAAGCATACGGCCCCCACCCCAATTTTTTTAAAATAACTTTCAGCTGATCTAGTTATTAATAACTCATAAATTGTAGAGCATGGTAGAGCTGGAGCAACAAACTCAAATGGGTTCAGAAGTGAAGGAGTTAATATAAGAGTGTCAAGTGGCCAGGTGCAGGATAATAGGGAATGGTTAGAGAATAAAGCACTTTAAAATATTTTGGAAAACAAAACCTATCTATGGTTTAATCTACTGTAGTTTCACACTAAGTGACTGACAGTTGGGAATAATGGTGTATCTGTATAGTATGCTTATTTGATGTCTATGACATCTGCATTCAACATTACATAGATATTTTTAAGCATTCACCAAACCAACTACTTTTGCAACTAATTCTTCCTCGTGTCTGTCACTATGCTGAAAACATCAATATTTAGAAGGGTTTTCCTTTAAACTTGAACAATTTCTGAATTAATTCTTGATTTTTATAAGTAGTTTATTCTTTTGAATAGTAATCATTACTGACTCTGGCTTCGGGTGAAATGCTTTTTCTTGGTTTTTCAGTAGGAAATAGCTGTTAAAAATAGCTCATCCAATCATGGGCTACATTAGTAAAAGTCTAAGATTCCAAACAAAGAAACTGGACAGTTGAAGGCAAACAGTCGTCTCACCTTACACTGCACTGTCAGACCTCATCTAGTGCAGCGCGTTGTGGGTGCCTCCACCACTAAAGGGAGACAGAAAAAGCACAGGGGCCCAAATGGCAATGTTGCCATTTGCACACTTTCTAGGTTTCTCCTGTTTTTAACTTTTTGAGCTCCTGCACCTCAGTCTTGTCCCCACTCCCCTTATCAACTCTCAAAAGATGACACGGCCTCAGAGATCTCCTCAGACAACTCAAGTCCACTTTCTCTTTCCACAAGCACATCTTGGAGTGGAAGAGGTATTTTTTCCCTTGTTTAAGACACTTTCCTCCACAGCATGTGACCTCTTCTGCCGTCTCAGAAAACCCTTTTACTATTATTTATGCTGTATTCTGTATCTTCAGCTCTCCTTTTCTCCAGGTTCTTTCCCATGGACATAAAAAGGAGGTCGAGTATTTGTGATCTTTAAATAAACCAGATCCTGCCTTTCATCCTCTATCTTTTACATTATCTCTCTTCCACTGTTACAGCTTCTGGAAAGGGAGCCTCCAGACGTCGTCTTCCTTGCCTTTTTCCTATCCACTCCACAGTCTCTGGCATTCTAGATTCTGGCCTTGCCCAGTGACTTCTTTTTTCCTTCAGATTTTTATTGATTGACTGGCTGCCCCGGGTCTTTGCTGCTGAGCTCGGGCTTTCTCTAGCTGTGGCGAGTGGAGGGCTACTCTCTAGTAGCTGTGTGCAGGCTTTTTGTTGTGGTGGGTTCTCTTGTGGAGAATGGGCTCAAGGGTGTGCAGGCTTCAGCAGTTGTGGCACATGCACTTCGTTGTCTCTTGGTATGTGGAATCTTCCCAGAGCAGGGATTGAACCTGTGTTCCCTGCATTGGTAGGTAGATTCTTAACTACTGGACCACCAGGAAAGCCTTTGACCAGCGATTTCTTAGTTGCTTAATCCAAAGAACAATTTTCTCTTATCCTTTCAGCGTTTGTGACTGTTGACTTTTTAAAAAAATTCTCTCCTCTCTTAGTTTCTGGGATGATGCTGTTTCTCAGTTTTCCCCTAACATGCCCGGAAATTCATTCTCAATCAACATTAGGAGCTGTTTGATCACGCCTTAGTGTTGGCCATTCTCTATACAATATATGTATACGGTGGCTTCAACAAACACCTGTCATCAAATTCCAAATCTGCAGCACTAGAGCAGTTCTAGACCCTTGATCTGAAGAATCAAGTGCCCAGCCTTCCTGAAACTCAACATGTTTACAGTTGTACTTACCTGCCCTCATCCATTCTGCCTATAATCCAAGGTCATCACTTTCTGCTCAGTTACTCAAGACAGTCATTTAATCTTTGACACCTCCTGTACCTCTTCTCCTACAGCCACATCTAATTGGATTACATCCTAATTCTCTCTTGAATTAGTCTTCTAGCCCGTCCAAACAACTGAAGTAACCCAAATACACCATGTTCTCTCACCGCTTTCCCTCACCTCTTTGCCTGTGTCCCTCCCATTCCCACTATTCAGTCCTGCAACTTGGAGTTCAGATGTCCCCTCCTGCAGGATGTTTCCCTAGCCTCTTTAGCTAACGTGAGGTGTTCTTCTGGGGTATTCCCATAGCACCCTATGTCTATTAAGGCATTCACATCAACCCTGAAACTGCTAATTTGCTTACTGGGATCCCCCCTTAGACATAGGAAAAATAATAGCTCACATTTGTTGAAAGCTAAGTACCAGTCCCTGTATTAAGTGCATTACATGCATTATTCATTCAATCCTCTCAATGATCCTAAGAAATAGGTTCTAACACTACCCTCAATTCCCAGAGGAGGAAACTGAACTTAGAAAGGTTAAGCAACTTCCTCAATGTTGCAGAATTATGTCCTAACCTTGAGGGCAAGAATCATATCCTATTTGCCTATGAAGAGAACTTGGCACATTATGGAACACTGCCAAGTTCCCCAAGAAATGTTTATGAGTCAAATAAATACATGAAGAGCTCAGAGGACAAAACTGGGATCAACTAATAGATATTAAAAGAGGCAGATTTTAATTTAGTCTAAAAATTACTTTATCTTAGATAGGATTCTCCAATGGAATTCATCACTCATAAAACAGTTAACCCGTGGCACTTATCACACTGAAGAATATTTATATATTTGCATTTTTTTCCCATGTGAACAGGGGGTTATGTCTTACTTTGCTTTCATTCTTCAGACTCCAGCCAAGGGCTAGAGATACTCCTTGGTGGTGGTTTAGTCGCTGAGTCCTGTCCGACTCTTGCGATACTCCTTAGGTGTTTGTTAAATAAATTGAATTGAAAGGCTTTGTGAACTAAAAAGTGGATATTTGTCTTAACACCATTCTTTGGAAGTTAGACCCCATTGTTTTTTTTTTTTTTAATTTTCCCATTATTCTGCTTCTTTCCAAAGAGCTTTGAGAATACAGAGAACAAGGAAAGAGTTTAGATATGTCACTTGTTGGTAAAATTCTACCAGACTGGAGGCCCTGTGAGGGTAGGGAACATATGTTTTATCACATTGTATCTGTAGTCTAGCACATGACTGTTTATTTGTTGGATGAAACACAGACACAGAGACAGACAGACAGACAGACACACAGACTGACGCACACACTAACAGTGTGCTCCTTCTTAGAAGGGTCCAATGGAACAATATGCCATTTAAGGAACTTCTAGGAGGGCGGTTGGACCATATCAGTGTTGTTGCACTGAAAAACTAGTGAAATTATATTCTTTGGCCCCCAAACATGAGAGAAATGGAGAAGGGAAGAGAGGAGAAGTACTAAATCACAACAGTCTTTTCCAACATTGGGGTAAGACTCACAGTAGTCAAAAATCTTCCTCAAAGATCCATCTATGGATAGCAAAGAAACCGTGGACTGCATGACCTCTGAGGTCCCTGCTAAGTTTAATATGATTTGATTTTCATTTATTAGTCCTAAATATCAAATCGAGAGGCTGTATTTTAGGACTCTGATGTTTATATCTAGAATTCGTTTTGTTCAATCACTAAGTCATGTTCAACTCTTTGCGACCCCGTGGACTGAAGCCCACCAGACTCTTCTGTCCATGGGATTTCCCAAGCAAGAATCCTGGAGGGAATGGCCATTTCCTTCTCCAGGGGAATCTTCCAGACCCAGGGGTGGAACTCAGGTCTCCGGCATTGGCAGGTGGATTCTTTAATACTGAGCCACCGGGGAAGTCCAAGAATTCATTTATTAAACACTATTCTGGGCACTGAAAATGCAGCTGTAAGACAAATTCTTAACCTCATGGAGTTTACATAATAATGAAGAGTAAGTGTGGGAGACAAATGATAAGATCTTTTAGATAGTGTTCAAATAAGGTTAAGTGCTTGTATCTTTAAGTGTTGGCCTGGATCATAAGCACTACTCAAATTGCCTGGGGGCAATTCTTGACAGTAATTCCTTAACACTTTAAAGATCCGTTCCTTTCTCAACGTACTATTATCTAAATTCCCCATGTGAGTTGTTACCAGCTGCTACCACTTCCTCATGGCTTTCCTCTCCTCTGCACAAATAAGAAGCTATTGACTAAAATTTCCTCAGATATAAAATTAGTCATTTATTCTTTTTAAAAATGCTCAACAAATCTATGTTCTAAGAAGCCCGTGTCAATTTTATCACTCTTCTAATGTTCTTTTCTACCTTTAGCTCTCTCAAGTCTCTTGCAAGCTCTTCTTCATTAGTGTTGTTTCTCCTTTCCTTTAATAAACCAAAATAATCTCTTCCCATGTTTACCAAGCAGTCTCCATCTCCTGGTTTAAAACATCCATATGTTCTTTTCCTTTCATAAAACTTTCCCTAACATATATAATAATGTAAACACCACTTATAAGTAATTTTACAATTACAGTCAGGATTAAGTAATAAAACAGCAAAATATGAAGAAAAGGATTATACCTGAAGTTTACACAGTTTACATTCAAATTGGGTTACCAATGTTTATTTTCTTCTTCAAGTATAAGACCTCAAGATTCACACTGTTTTTTGAACTGTGTTCTTTGCTTTCTAACACAGGAACACAAAGGCTCTAGAGATGATCTGTCTGCCGTTGTGAAGTCAATACTGGAGAATCAAACACAAACACCGGTGTTTTTATTCCTCTCAAAGAACTAGAAAGACCAATATTTGCTTTTAAAAGTACAGTTTTGAAATAAAGGCTTATCACTTGTAGGAAAAGAATATGTTTTTTAAAGTCCTATTAGGTTGAATGTCCTTTATGACCACATTATGTATATTTTGCCACCTAAAAAATCTCCAAGTTATATTTTTAGCAGTTATCACTTCAAACTTACACAGTACCTTATTATACCTAATGTTCTCAAGCAATCAATCTAAATATCATAGCTGGAGAAGGTCATCAAGAAGACATGAGCACAGATCGGCCCATGAACTGGACCCAGGCAACTGGCGGCTCCTCACTTCCTCCTCATCCTTGGAAAGTACATTCTCCTTGCCTTCCCCTTCCCAGAAACTGCCCCAAGGATCCAACCATGAGACACTAATGTGATGATGGGACTATCAGGACTGAGTACGTGACTGAACCCAGCTAAGGCCTCTATATAAACTTTTAAGATACTGGTGGGCAGGTGCAGAGATCTGCTTGTCCTGTGGCTGCCCAAGACAAGCCTTATGAGTAAGTTCTCTTGCTTATTAAACCATTCTGGAGTGGGCTGCCTCTTTCTTTGACCTCTCCCTATCCTCTGTACACAGGAGCTGGGGGGAGGGGCAATTTCAGATATCACCAGGGATCTTACTCCCTGGACCAGGATTAACTCCTGTCCCCTTAAGCAGAAGCAGAGTCTTAAACATTGGGCTTCTGGGGAAGTCCTGCTCCTGAAGTTTTAAACTAACAATCATATTCAGTAAAAGATCTTTTCCTTTTCTAAAAGAGAAATGAGGTTAGAAGTATCAAAGTGTTCACTCAGTATTTCAAAGTAAAGTAGTGCCATAGCTAGTGGGATCTGGTACTCCTATTTTAGTTTTCGACTATTCTTGTTTGTTTAAACATTAGTGGCTCAGACAGTTTTCCAGCTCTGTGTTATCCTGCCATGCAGGAGAGCTGGGTTCTATTCCTGGGTTGGGAAGATCCCCTGGAGAAGGGAATGATTACCCACTACAGTATTCTTGGCTGGAGAATCCCATGGATAGAAGAGCCTGGCAGGCTACAGTCCATGGGGTCACAAAGAGTTGGACATGCTTGAGCGACTAACACTTTCACTTTTCATTGCTAGAATTATTATGAAAGTGAAGTCTGTCAGTCGTGTCTGACTCTTTGCAATCCCATGGACTGTAGCCTATCAGGCTCCTCCGTCCATGGGATTTTCCAGGCAAGGGTGCTGGAGTGGATTGCCACTGCCTTCTCCAGGGGATCTTCCCGACCCTGGGATCGAACCTGGGTCTCCTGCATTGCAGGCAGACGCTTTACCTTCTGAGCCACCAGGGAAGCCAAGCACTTAAGCTCTAGGGTTTGATCATACTGAAAGAAATATAAATTTGTTCACTTGTTCAAGGAGCAAAATCTTTTATAACATTTTTTAAAACTGTAATAAATGACCATGCTGGAAAAATAATTATTTTATAGTTCTGGGTCTCAAGGAATATTAGTCTCAAGTAAAATTTTTACTTTATAGAGCTGATTCAATCATCTGTGAATGACTGAATGAAATCTCTCACACGGACATGCCTGGCTTGATAGGCATTTTGTGTACATGGTTGGATCTAGATTCTATTTTAGAAGAAGTCACATGATCCAGGATTTCCTCTGCTCAGATACTGAGACACCGCGACTAAATCAGGACATAGTAGTTAGAGGTAGTAAATCAATAAATGTCCAAAAGCGTTTAATACTTCTCACCACTGCATGTGTTTGACCGAACTCTCCAACAAATACATGCTTTCATTTATTTTTAAATTGTTGGTGATGGTCAGTTGCAGTTAGTTTCTGCAATACCTACATTTTACCTGGCTTTGAAGTTCATTTTAAGAAAATAGCTGTTGAGACTGACATTTTAACTTCAAGGTAAGCCTTAAGCTTACATAAATTCATAAATGACTGGGATCTCAGTTATAATGCTTTAATACTTCAGTTATGGTCAATTGAAATAGAGTCTTGTCAAAATATTTTTAAGCTAAACAAACACTGAATTTAACAAATGACATCAAAGAGCTTCTGTAATGCACTTCAAATTATTTTCCTATGCTATTCAGGCCTTCCAGATAGTGAGACAGAAAACAGAATGACACCTTATGCATCATCAACTGCACTTGGTATTTGATATCAGTTATCTTTGTACATTTTTACTTTCATAAGTGTAATGTAAACTTCTTGATGGCAGTAGGTAATGGACAGTTAATCTTCATTAGATGGATAAATGGACAGGGATCCCAATGAAGCTATCGGAGAAGACAGGTTAGTGACTTGCTTCTTTGTGCACAGTGTGAGGTACGCATTTGTGAAAGGTAGTCTAACTATGCTAACACAAAGACTGGATACACTGAAACATTCACTAGTGACTAAAGAAACATACCATTTATGTAACACATGCAGATGAGTGTGTGTGTGTACAGGTTACAAAAACAATGCAGAGAATAGTGCTAATAGAACATACATTAATATATCAAAGTGACAACAGTGGTTACTGACAGGGGTAGGCTGTGATTCCAAGGGCAGAGAGGGCTTTAAACTATGATGTTTTAACTCTTTAAAAGAGGAATACATCCATATTGTGCAATTCAAAATTAATGAGGAAAAGATAACATAAGACAGTAGCATAGAATCAAAAGACTTTCCAAGTCTCACTTATTGTGATATCAGGAAAAATATTTAACTGCTTTTGATCTGTTTTTACATTTATAAAATGTGCTGCTGCTGCTGCTGCTAAGTCGCTTCAGTCGTGTCCAACTCTGTGTGACTCCATAGATGGCAGTCCACCAGGCTCCGCCATCCTTGGGATTCTCCAGGCAAGAACACTGGAGTGCATTGCCATTTCCTTCTCCAATGCATGAACGTGAAAAGTGAAAGTGAAGTCACTCAGTTGTGTCTGACTCTTAGCGACCCCGTGGACTGCAGCCTACCAGGCTCCTCCGTCCATGGGATTTTCCAGGCAAGAGTACTGGTATAAAATGTGCAGGTAGGATTAAAGATTAGCTGATCTCTGGGCTCTGTATTTCATGATGAACTGTGAACTATTATAAATCGTTGCTTGAAACCACTAGATCAATGTGATATGAAAATCTAAATACCAGGTGAATTGTTTAGCATTCAGAATAAAAAACTAGAAAGCTTTATTCTATTCTTGTACCAAAGCACAGTATATCTGCACAAAGAATACAACAGGCAGTTTCATGTGTTGCATTCTTGAAAGATAACAGAGAGCTGCAATAAGTCTATAAAAGGGATATTAGGAGAATCCAGATGAAAAAATGGGCTTCGGAATAAGAAAGAAAAAAATCAGTATCAATGTGTTTGGAAAAGAGAATGTAAATGAAGTACATGACATTCTAAAGTATTCATTTTGATTCAGTAGACACTGTGGTCAAAATATTGTGCTTTTTGTTTTAGCCAAGTATTCCAAGGATGTGTGCAACAAATACTCATCCTCACTTCATTTTTTAAATTCAGAGATGGAGAGGAAGGTGAGTTGATCAAGGATAAGGAATATGAGGGCCAGGGTATTTGTTGAATACTTGTTCATTAAAAAAAAAAAAAGTATGTTTTTAAACAGCCATTTCAAAGAGACATGACCCCATTTAAAACAGCTACAGGAAAGCGGACTGTTTTAAGGGAGAATGGGGTGAAGTACTGATCATAGCAGTGTGGAGGCAAGTGTGGCACAGTAGATAAGGGTGTGTGTGTGTGTGTGTGTGTGTGTGTACACATGCGTGTGAGTGACAGAGAGCAGGTGTCCAAGTGCAACGGGAGTATGGAAGCAGTATTACTAGAATTGATCCACAGAGTGTGCATCAGTCATGGAAATTAGTGTAGTCCTCACAATTTAGTTTTGCACTACTTCTTGAACCCATCCTCTCTCTTCTCATCCTATTACTGAAGCCTCACCTCCAGTTTCCTATTATGTTGTGATAGTACTGTATCTACATTCCTCCTGTTCCCAACCTATGTCAAGACAATTGTTTTCACCAATTGTGCACAGTAATAATTTTAAAAGTCAAACATATGTTTAAAAAGTCAAATCTGTATCTGTCTGTAATTATAATAATTTCCTTTCTTGTGTTCTCATAAGCTTGAATGGGATGGAAATGAAGCAGAAAAAGCCAGAGTCTGGGATTTGTATATATCCTTGCATGTGCATCTATCACTTATGTGACAGAAGAAACATAAATGGCTGAGAACAACAGCTTTTAGGGAAAAAGTCCAAAGTCTTTAACATCATAGATGCCTCTCCCAGACTGGCTTCAATATAGCTTTCTGGCCTTCTTTTTCATCCTCACCCTTGCAAAATGGGCTCATTCATGGTGGGCTAGTTACCATCCCCAAAACATGCCACATGCTTGCATGCCTTAGCCTTCACTATCACCAACTATGAACATTCTTATTTTAAAACACACTCAAGATATTTCTATTCCATAAAGTTTCCAGACTTCTCCAGGTACAGCCAACACCTCCATCAAACTCCTTGATCATATTGTAGTAGAATTATTTGTCTGCTCTTTGCTTCCATCACTCATTAAAATTTTAAGAAGGGCCCTGTACTCAAACAGCTTCCTGTCTTAGTACATCTCCTTATCTGGATAATAGGCTTCTACCAATGGTAGTTTGAATGGAGATAAAACAGCAACACAATACCTGCTTCTAAAGGACGTTAAAGAACTCTCCTGTTATTTACAAGACAAGACATTCATTTATGCTGCTCTATGAATACTTCCTAGTTTAAAGGGATTTCAAGGCAAAAAAAAAAAAATCTTATAATTTTCAGTAGGAATACTTTTCTGTATCAGTCTCTAACACCGGAAATTCTTAACAAATTTCAGAAAAAGATGCCTAAACTGTCAAAATGTGAATTTCACACTATTTTTTAAGGATCCTCTAAAACGTGTTATAATCAAATAAAGAAAATGTGTATTTTTTGCATGTGTCTATTTTAAAACTGATTTACTAAGTATTCTTTCCTGTTTTTTTTTTTAAACTCAGAGAATTTGTTCATATTTTCTTTTCTTTACCTATTTACTCCTGATTATGACTATGGTCTTTAATATCAATTATACATCCAACTGAAATCTAAAAAACTCTTTGAGGACCTTAAAAGCCCACCAAATCTCCAAGGAACTTCTAAGTTTCTCTTTCTCCTAATAAGAAAGGTGGCAAAGTTCACTAGATTCCTGTAAATATGCATCATTCTTTGTAACTGAGACCCTTCAAAATGTCCTTCCTTCAGAGGTCTGAAGATCTATTACTACTTGTACAGTAATGAAGTCCCTTCATTTTGCTATATGTGTAATCAATACATTTTAGTACATCCAGGAAATCCTTAAGAACTCCAAGGAACCTCTGGCAGATGAAGCAGGCGATCTACGGGAAAAGACTAGTAGATTTATAATAGGAGGCAGTGGTAAATGGTTCAGGGGATTCCATGAATTCTGGAAAACTATATGGACTCCAAAAGAAAATGGGAACATAGACAAATTGTCTTCTTGGGAGGTAGGAGTGAAGACTGAAGAAGGAGGATACAAAAAAGTTTTAGATTCCCAGAGGAATGTTAAGGTAAAATAAAATGAAGGCACTGGGGAGTTCTCGTATATCTCTACCTAGAAGTTTTGAAGTGCCTTATGGTTTGTGAACAGATTTATTAGGTGGTTAGGTATATACCTCTTTAAAGGAGACAAAAAATAGCTGACACCATTCTAAATACAAAACTGCAAAATAAACCATTTAAAAATATTCCAATTCTTCTGAGTATGGAGAAGAAAAAATAACATACAACAAAATACAAGTTATTTTATGATAAATAACTTTAGCAAATTAGAAGCTTAATTAGGCTTGCAAAAACAAAATTTTAAGTTATTAAATGTATATTACTTTATTAATAATATATACTGAGCATTATATTTGTTATATGTAATACTGGATTACAATGACTAAATAGGGGTCCTTGCCCTGAAAGAGCGCACATTCTAGTGAAGGACTGGGCACTTTTGTTTAAGACATATGTATTCAGTTTTTAACAACATAGGAAATGGCAACCCACTCCAGTGTTCTTGCCTGGAGAATCCCATGGATGGAGAAGCCTGGTAGGCTGCAGTCCATGGGTCGCACAGAGTCGGACACGACTAAAGCAACTTAGCAGCAGCAGCAGCAAACCAGCATTTCCCCATGTTTCCCAAGGAACAACCATCCTATCAGAAGGCCAGGTACATTTGGAAAACAGAATGTACATAGAGGGTAACAGGAGGATGCTGAAGGCCCTATGAAGTCTTACAGAAAAAAGTTTGACTTAACTTGGCATTTCACAAAATTAGGTAACTGCATCCTTTTTCACCTAACACCTATAAACTGATCATGGCACTTTAGAAAATGCTGACTTGGGCACACAGTTTTTAAAATGTATTCCTATATATTTCCTAAGGCACTGAAAACATAAACTTTTAACACTTTTCACATTTTCAGAAAATATATGAAAGAGCAAGTTTGCAGATTCTTAAGAACTGTAAAAATAATTTGAAGGATGGGGTTAAGAGGTTGGAGAAAAACAATAGAAAAGCTTTCCCAGGCCAGGGAAAACTATCTGAAACTACAAACTAAGGTCAATAAAGACAAAATATCCATACAATTTAAAAAACAAGTGATTTAAATGTATAATCATTTTACCAAAATCTACTCCAGGTGACTATTTAGACTGCTTCAACAAACATATCTTAATCTGCAATAAACTTGACTTATATTCTTAATTACATGTACAAGCAAGACATTACATTTTCCATATTCCATTTATTAACATTATCTTTCTGCCCTCTTCTGGATTTTAAGTTTGTACCCAATCTTCTCTCTGGATGTTACCACCTAATGGAATTCTGGTATTTAGACACTGCTAATTGCTGATTTAATAAAAGATATCTTAACCAGATTAAAATGGGAAAATATATTCTGTTCCTTATTGCTGCAGAAAAGTAGGTAGAATTCTATTCTATATTATAAAACTACCTTTGCAAATACTACTTTTTGAAAAAAAGCACCATTAGACAATAGAATGGGAAAGACTAGAGATCTTTCAAGAAAACGAGGTATCAAGGGAATGCTTCATGCAAGAATGGGCACAATAAAGGACAGAAATGGTAAGGATCTAAGAGAAGCAGAAGAGATTAAGAGGTGGCAAGAATATACAGAAAAATGATACACAAAATATCTTAATGACCTGGATAACCATGATGGTATGGTCACTCACCTAGAGCCAGACATCCTTAAATGTGAAGTGATGTGGGCCTTAGGAGGCATTATATGAACAAAGCTAGTGGAGGTGATAGAATTTCAGCTGAGCTATTTTAAATCCTAAAAAGATGTTGCTGTTAAAGTGCTGTACTCAATGTCAGCAAAATTAGAAAACTCAGCAGTATCACAGGACTGGAAAAGGTCAGTCTTCATTCCAATCCCAAAGAAGGGTAATGCCAAAGAAATGTTCAAACTACTGTACAATAGCACTCATTTCACATATTAGCAAGGCTATGCTCAAATCCTTCAAGCGAGGCGTCAGCAGTACATGAACCAAGAACTTCCAGATATATAAGCTGGGTTTAGAAAAAGCAAAGGAACCAGAGATACAATGGACAACATCTGTGGATCATGGAGACAGCAAGGGAATTCCAGAAAAACATGTTTTGTTGACTATGCTAAAGACTTTGACTGTGTGGATCACAATAAACAGTGGAAAATTCTTAGAGATGGGAGTACCAGACCACCTTACCTGTCTCCTGAGAAACCTGTATGCAGGTCAAGAAGTAAGTTAGAAACTTACATGGAACAATGGACTGGTTCAAAATTGGGAAAGGAGTAAGACAAAGCTGTATATTGTAATCCTGCTTATTTAACTTATATGCAGAGTCCCATGATGCAAAATGTTGGGCTAGACGAATCACAGGCTGGAATTAAGATTGCCAGGAGAACGATCAATAACTTCAGATATGCAGATGAAACCACTCTAATGACGGAAAGTCAAGAAGAACTAAAGACTTTCTTGATGAGGTGAGAGAAGAGAGAGAAAAAGTTGGCTTGAAATTCAACATTCAAAAAACTTAAGATCATGGCTACTGGTCACATTACTTTATGGCTAACAGAAGGGGAAAAAGTGGAAGCAGTGACTGATTTTTTCTTGAGCTCCAAAATCACTGTGGACAGTGACTGCAGCCATGACATTAAAAGAATTTGCTCTTTGGAAGGAAAGCCATGACAAACAGACAGTGTATTAAAAAGCAGAGACATCACTTTGCTGACAAAGGTCTGTATGGTCAAAGCTATGGTTTTTCCAGTAGTCACGGATGGATGTGAGAATTGGACCATCAAGAAGGCTCAGTGCCGAAGAAATGATGCTTTCTAATTATGGTGTTGGAGAAGACTCTTCAGAGTCCCTTGGACTGCAAGATCAAATCAGTCAATCCTAGAGGAAATCAATCCTGAATATTCATTGGAAGGGCTGATGCTGAAGCTGAAGTTCCAATACTTTGGCCACATGATGGGAAAAGCTAACTCAAAGGAAAAGACCCTGATGCTGAAAAAGATTGAAGGTGAGAGAAGGGTGAAGCAGAGGATGAGACGGTTAGATAGCAACATGGACATGAATTTGAGCAAACTTGGGAGATAGTGGAGGACAGAGGAAGCTGGTGTGTTACAGTCAATGGGGTCACATACGACTTGGCAACTGAATAACAAACCCCAGACACCTGGATTTCAGTATCCTTTGAAAATAACTTTAAAATCTGTAATTGTGATGATTGTTGAAGAATTAATGGCCCTGTTAATAATATTTAAAATAGTATTCTGATTTCTGAGTTTCTTGGCAAATTTATTTAAGTTGAGAAAGAAAATCATTGGCACATTCCTTTTCTTGCAAATATGTTCACACACACATACACACCTTTGATTATGCACAATTTCTTAAAGGAATTGTTTCTGCTATCTCATCCTGTTTAAATTTGTAACAGGTGCTATGACTAAAAGAAAACACTATGTATAATATTGAAGAGGGGACTGGTAGCTCAGAGAAAAATAATAGATTGGTCTCTGGATATGCAGTCTGTTTTAACACCAGATAGAAAAACTTTGCTTTCTCCATATTTTTCCTAAGTGGCAGAAAGTGTTATCCTGAGATTGTACCTTCACTCCTAAAAGCCATAACTTCCTCATTCTGCTCAAGTTTTTGGGTAGTTCTTGTAGACAACTGCAAATAAAGGTTTATTCACTTGTGGAGGCGTTAACATATCTAGCAGTCTTTCTAGTCTCTTCAGCTGTACCTATTACAAAATGTTGTTATTCTCATGAAAGTAAGGCTGTGGCGATTTCTCATTTTAAGGCATCTTTGGGCTTATCTTTTTTAACCAACTTGTTTTCTCTACTAACTCATCTGGATGTTACCTTTTTCAAGATCAGGTAGCAAACTAACTTTAAAAATAGAGTGAATGAATGAACAACTGATTGAATAAATAAAACAAACTCATCCCTCTTGGACGCCCTCTGCAAATATTCAGGTTAATATTATATATGTGTTGTTCTTAAGAATATATTTAAATGATTTTGTGTACCTTTGCAGGATAGTAACATACTTATATGCAGGAGCTGACATGATTGTTGGTGATGTCTTTAACATTAAAACCTAATAGCATTTTGATGATAGTCAGGGAACACACTTTTTCAAATAGATTGTAAGTGGAATCTATACGGTCCTACAGGTTTCTCAAAGACTTTTCTGTCCCTCCATCTAGAAACAGCAGTGACAGTGTAACATCTAGCAGCCCAGCACACACCTCAATTTCTAATTTTCAGCAAACACACTGGATTTAACTCACAAATTATTCATAATCTATGAAATTTCCAGGTAATCATCCCACTACATTCTCATCTAAGGTTCATTGGTGAAACACATAGCCTGAACCTGACTTAAGGTGGCCTTTTCAAGTCTTCCTACTTGTCAGGTGCAAAAGTATTCTGTCTTGAACAATGCTTTATGTTTCAGAAGATGACGACCTCACCCATCAAATAATTTATGATTAATTTTTAGTTTCTTGTAGACACAATGTTCCAGAAGAATGTTCCTTGGATACTTCCCACTTGAATCACCAGACTAGTGGAGGCAGTTTACAAATAGCTTCTGGCAGTGCTGGGTCCATCTGACAGCTGGCGGACCTTCTAACCCTGGCCTTCTCATCAGGAAAACTCAACCTCATGTTTCAGATATGTCCCAAAACTCTTCCAGACCTATTCTAAGAGAATCCATCAGGAAACAACTAGAAGCTCCAAGATAGCACTTAACTTGCCTGTCAATAGGAAGGTCTTGCCTCTGACTTCATTTGATGGTTCTTAACTAGATTATACTTTGTCCTCTTTTAGTATACCCTAACTTTTGCCTTCATGCTTTGAGGTTTGGTCTTGGCCACTTCTGAACTAGGTTCAAAGACTATGAAACTTTTAAGGCAGATTTTCTATTCTGAAAAATCTTTCTGTAGGGTACCTACTTAATCACTTTTCCTCTTGGAAAATAAATCTCTACTTGAGACCTATCTATCAACATAAGAGAAACAAGGACTGCTAATTTCTCTTTCATCAAAGACTGGCAAAGGACCTCCACCAGAATGACAACTGCATGACCCTGAGCAAGTACTATGCGGTTGCTACTTGCTATACTACCCTTTCTGGACTTTCTGGTTAGATTATTGCCTCAATTATAAATTGAGGAGCATCTATTACCAGAATGAGTGAAACTAACTTTACTAAAAGTAATGGACCTGTACCTAGGTATTGTTCTTATATTCTTGGCTTTGGAAACTCAAAAAATACAATAATACATTCCTTAAATGCTGAGTTTGTCCTAAATTACCACAAAATACAAAGGGAGAAACTCCTTTACCAGTGTCTTTTACTTGAATAACATGTTTGGACAGCTAGAGGTTAAAAAAAAAAAAAAGAGCCTCCTTTAATGTTCAGAGTATAGCACTAGTTTATCACAAAATTTGTGAGAAAATATGCAGGTACTTGCCTTATAATTAGCAACTGATGTCCCTTAGTTTTTGTACTATATTGATGGGAAATGAGCAGTTTATCCTAGGCTGTATAAAAAATGCTATCTGGATCTCTGGTTCTGGGTAAACCTCCAGCTTTAATATGTGACTTTAAGAACAAGAGTACGAAAACTTGCAAAGATACTGATTTCATTTGTCAAGTTCACTCATGCTCAGTCATACACATTTGCCCTGACTTTGAGGCTTCCAATACTTCCCAGGGGAAAGTAGTCACAATGTCTGTGAAGTACAGTGGTTTAGAGAAATACTATCCCCAAGTGAGGTTATACACAGTCTCAGAAAGATAAAAAAATTATGAAAGTAAGGTAATAAGGCCAATTCTCTAACCCTGCTCCTGAGAGATGGCCATTGCACTAAGGTCATATAGAATCCCCTGGCTCAGATTTCACCTTAGCCAGCAAAGAAAGGATGTGTACTCTCACTGGCAAGGAATGATGCCCCTACGCTCCTGGCAATTTAAGCTATGTCAGAATTTGCCAAGCTGCACCAGACTGAGAGCTAGGTTCTCTCTATAAGGTGTGGATAAAAAATGTTATCAGTAAACAAAGGATGCTGTGACCATCAAGCCTTTAGCCACTGCAGCTCCACCACCCCCCACCCCCTAACACACACATACACAAAGGGGAGTGTATAGAAACAAATACTACCCTAGGGAGCATATCAACAGCCCAGATACTTGCATATTCCCCTACAAAGAAAAGTGCTAAATTCATTAGCTTGAGATGTCTGCTTTTTCTTTAACAGTAATCTTTTAATGTTCTGACTACCTGGTTTCTGGTACAAAAACGCCTAATATACTCTGGTTTCTCCCTTACTTCTTTAAGATGGTCCCTCAGAGCTATCCAAGAAGCTGTCTCATTGGTTTAAATCCTTAGCAAATCCACCAAATAAAACATAATTTTCAACTTTTAGGTTGTGCTTTTTTAAGTATACAGTGGGTTGACAGCCTTTCATTGGGCATTTAGTAGATATAAAATTGCACAAGGTATTGTGCTGAGGCTAAAAATGTTATTCTATGTAGCAGTAATATTTATAGATGTTATATAAGTTGTAGACTTAAAAGGCTCATTTCAAATGGTCTTAACCTGGATACTAAATAAGTAGCACACACTGACAAAAAAGTCCAGGTGATAAGGGGAGATCCTGCAGACCCTAATTTAAGGTAAAATACTGCCCCAAAGCGAAAGTTGTTCAGTTGTGTCCAACTATACAGTCCATGAAATTCTCCCAGCCAGAACGCTGGAGTGGGTAGCCTTTCCTTTCTCCAGGGCATCTTCCTGACCCAGGGATCTGACCCAGGTCTCCCACATTGCAAGCGGATTCTGACCTGGGTTCAAGCCCTGGGTCAGGAAGATCCCCTGGAGAAGGGAAAGTCTACCCATTCCAGTATTCTGGCTGGGAGAATTCCATGGACTATGGACTGTATAGTTCATGGGGTCGTAAAGAGTCAGACACGACTGAGCCTAAAAAGTCTAGGACCTCATGTTTGAGCTTACTTTTCCCAATAATTCCCTAAGAAAGGCCTTTTATTAGCTCATTCTACCAAAATTCCATTTTTGTCACTTTCACTAATCAATGACTTCTGTTTAAACTTTTATACACTACTCTTTAAATAATAAATGATTCAGATAAATTTACGGTTTTATACATATCTGCTTAGCAACTAACTATGATTCTGGAATTTGGATTTTATTACCACGACAGAATGAATGTTAGTTGAAAAAGCACTTATGTGTGAGCTAGGAGCCTTACTGTACTGTTTACCTTTGAAGAATGAGCTCAATGTATGACATAAATCAACTACATCAGCCTAATTATTGGAGTCTAAGTAACATCAGCCTAATTATTGGAGTCTAAGTAATGCACACATATTCTTTCAAATATGCCCTTTCTCTTTGGCTCAGTCTTAACATATATACATATGTAAAACATGGGGTGGGGTGCAAACCTTCTTCCTCTCAAAGACAACGCATGAATTGTAGATTTTGAACAAGTATGCATATAATCATCTACATACCAAAAAAAAAAAGGCAAAGAAATACTTAACATATTATAATATCCATTGAGCAATTCAGAGTATGCATAACTTAGGACTAGTTTATTTAGCCTTTTTAAAAAAGAGTATGTTCAACTGCAGTCTGAGGTTGGTAGCGTTAAATTCCTATGATCATACACAAGGCCCAAAGTCAAGCTACAAGAACCTGCTGTGGGATAAAGTACGCTGGTGAAAGATGTCTATAAAAGCAAGGTCTGGACCAACTCCTAGGTACAGTTCTAGGAGAAAATGCAGCAAAGAGCAACAGAGCAGGTAAAGACAAAGGTGAAAAGGAAGATGGCAGTGTGACCTGGAGACACCACTGGAAACATTCTGATCAATGTCACCCTTGCACACTGAGTACATACTACTACCACTGCTCCAGTGGAAATAAATCCATATATATCTATAGGTATTCTCAATTAGCAAGTGGAAGAATTACAGCAGAGACCTCTTCTGAATTAATTTAATCCCTTAGCCATATATTTTCTATGAAGGACAAATTGAAAAATGATTAAAAGCATTTAAACGATCTTTAAAATCTATCGCAGTTCTTCAGAAATAGATTTTGGCTTGTTTGCTATAATCCTCACAATCTCAAGAACTAAAATGATATGCCTTAAATTTCAAAATGTCTTTCTCTAGAGGCCAACAACTGCAAAATAAAAATCAGCCCCAGCTGTGGTGATTCTCTCAACTTACTACTTGTCTTTAGTAATATAACTTTACTTTTTTGGATATGACAGGGCCCTTTAAGATGCCCATGCCTGCTGAGAACTTCTCCCTAGAAAAATGCAATAAAAACATCTGTTTCACAAGGATGGCGGACTCCCTGGGCGCTCTTCTTATCTAACTGTGAATATATTACTATTTCAAAAGACTCTTCAGAAAGTGATACTGAGAACAGAGTAAGAAGAGAGTATCTCCTGGGGTAAGAAGCTGTGAGTGAGAACCCACCCAGGGCAGTGTACTGCTGATGTTACTACTCCTAGTTTTGGTGATCCCCAACTTTTCATGCAGCAGAAAAAATAAATGAGGTAAGCAAACGACAGTGTGAAGGATGGATTTAGTTTGGTGGGAAGAGAGCAAATTCCTGCATACCCTAAAGAGGGAAGCTTCTTTTCTGTTTCCAGAGGAACAGGAGGACCATCATTTAACTGCTGATTAATTCTGAGGAAATCTGTCTTTAAATGCAGTTAACAGGAACAGATATTAGAACAGGACCTAACTTCCTATTTACTTAGGCTATCAGTAATCACTAATTGCTGTCATTGTTAGTATTGTTAATGACAGGGAAATTTGATTTTAAAAATGTAGTCCAATAATCTTAAAATTTTCATCTTTGTTTTAAAGATCTGGAAGTACTGCAGTCAACTGCAAAATAGTGTCAGTTATTCTGTACCCCTGAAGAACTGTTTATAAGTATTTCTCATGTACATTATCACACAAAGATAATGAGAATTCTTTTGAGTCCTACCTACTACAAATTATGTCAAAGAACCATGACACTTTAAAAAAACTGTTGCCACTGATTAGTTAGAATTTCCCTCAATGTATAGCAAAATGCCTCAACAATTTACATTGACCCTGGTGGCTTTCAATTTTGATGCTATACATGAATAGCTTGTGGTATGTTTTCAGAGAAAAACAAAAGCTAAATAAATTAAATTATTAAGTTAATACTACTCTGACTCCTATAGTTATGAAGGAAAGAACTGTATCTACTGTAATGAAAACTAATTACATAGTTTTGCATTTTGGCTTAATTCCTATGTTATTGTTTCGCCAACAAGACTGCCAACTTCTTAAGCTTTACAGCTAGTCAAGAATTGAATTAAATTTGCATTAAATACAAAGTTAATGTCTTTGGGGTTTAATTTTTTTTAATTAATAGCAAAGTTCAATGTCAGAAGAGTCAGTGTACCAAAAAATTGAAACAGAAAATCAAAACTCATTAAAACAATTCCTGTTTGTTTGCTCAGTAATATATTTTTCACATTCAGTGAAAATTCTCTTGCCCGTCTCATAATTAAACTATTGGAATATTTTTTGTGGATCTGAATTTTCAAAGAATGTGATTTAAACACTTAATACAATTTTGAGTAATACTAATCCTAACATTGATACTAACATTAATGTAATGCTGCTTTGTATGCAATTATACTCAACTATTTCTATACTAAACAGAATTTTGAACTTAATATTAAACATCCTGCTTTTGTATTATAAATTAAGAACCTTATGGTCTGAATATTTCATTATCATTGTTTAAAGGCCGCAGTTAAGAAAAACTTACTACTGGAGGTTTCCTTGAGGGCCAAGTTAATTTCTCTTCCCTCACCTTTTGCCCAAGGTAAGCATTCAACAAATATTTACCTAATGATTTAGTAATCTGCACTGACAAAAATAAACAAATATTTCTTTGGTTTAGTATTAATGCTCTCCTGGTTTTCAGAAGTTATTAAATACTATTAGTGAAGTGCTAAACTACTATAAACTGTAATGATACTACAATAAGCAGTTTGGGGCTTACTTTTCTTTTTCAGTGATCAAAACAGATGAGATAAATAACACAACAAATGTAGGACCTTAAACCCATAACAATTTTAAAAATTCAAGGTTAGATAATTGACCTAAACACCAAGTGAGACCAACTTCCTCAAAAAGCACATTTGGGATTGCCTCTCCAAAGAATACTATAATTGGGTAACATTTAATGTTCTTCTAGCTATTGTCTTACTAAGAAGTCTTTTTTAGTTGAAAATTATAACTTTCTTTAAGCAAATTGCACTGAATTTATGTACAAAGCATAACCTTTAATATATACTGAACAGAAGCAACAATGAAATACCCCAAAGAACCAGACCCTACACAGATACATTATTTAGTAATCTGTCAACAGCAGATTCAGAGTATCTACAATTACCCTAATCTGCAGCATAATAAACTATTACCTCACCTTTTAAAAGCTTAGTTACCAGTACTCCTTTAGAATCACTTGAAGGAAAGTCTACATCTATGATTTGATATTGTAATCAAATGTTCAAATAAGATAAGTTAGTCCACATAAAAAAGTATAGCAGCAGACACAAGCAGAGCAGCAAGTGCTGAAAGCATTCTCACATCTTACCAAAGGCTCCTTTCCAAGATCATCTTTAATGAAACATAAATTTAAGTTCAATAGCCCTGTTCAACCAATTAAACCTGGGAGTAACCTAAAATCCACAATTTCTCTGATGAATCAACATATCACTTTCTCAGTTATTTAAGCTGTTGAAATCACACCTGACACGCTTGATTTGAAATTTGGTATAGTTTTTTACAAGAGGGAATTTTAAACATCACGATTTCTTGATTAAATAATACTAAAACTGATAAGGATCAAAGAGTCATATAAAATAACAGAAACCTCTAATGGTGTTCAGGCTCTGCAGTTACTATTAAGAACAACTTTGCATTTTTTCACACCAAAAGGGCTTTGTCAACATCTCATCAGATCAGTAAACTATATGAACTGAGTTTTGACAATTTCCACTATTATCAGTAATGTTGATAGGACTATTTTCCATTAATTCTTGAAACTATGAACTATATTTTATTTATATCTTATCCAATTAGAGACTATCTATGTAAAACTGTCACACTTCTCTAGCAGTTTCTTTTCCAGGATCCACCTGCTCTGTGCTGCCCACTATAGGAAATGCAGTATGGTACAGAGAAATGTAATACTATGCACTGGAGTTACAATTAGTGGAATCCCATTAAAATTTTTTTTCTGGGTACTTGGGTCCTAAGATAGGCTTTTCTTGCTAAGAGATACAAACTGATCAGTGGTAACCAAGTTTATTACATATATATATATATATATATATATATATAAAGAAAGA
>NW_011494649.1:2935719-2938761 GCF_000754665.1 Bison bison bison | reverse complement strand
ATAAAGAACATCAGTAGGAAAAGACAGCACCAGAAACTGTATCCCGGTAATGCATGCGCCTGGAGCAGCGAGCGGGTGAAGCAGGGGATGGGGCATGGAACTTAGTGATTGAGGCGCAGCCTGCAGAAAGATGCGGTTCTGCAGTACAGAGGGAAGATGAGGGTTAAAATCAACACAAACAAAATACCTCAAAAAAATGTCATGCAAATACAAAAGACTGCTGTAACTGGATTAAAAAAATTTGAGGTATACTATTCGTGTAATGCATTCCTCAGTTTCATAAAATGAATCTCTTTCCTTAAATTTTACATACCTCTTACAGGCAAATACTCATTAATAGCTTACTTTGGCCTTATATTTTTCTAGTCTTGGGAAATAGAACCGTTTAACAATCTGACAAATATTTGTTTTATGTTTTTGTCTTCTTTGACTAGAACATATCTAAAGTGCTATGAATTTAAATTCTATCCATCAGATATTCTTTAGGACTCCATTTTGAGGATGACAGCGTCTTCGGCAGAAAAATAATCCTTTCTTTCCTCAGAATCGATTGTCCCGTTACATATCACATTTTAAATGTTAAAAAAAAAAAAGGGCATTAAAACGTTAGGATCACACTCCAGGTGTTTAGCCTTTGCTATCTGTACTGCAAAGCAAAACACACTATTGTATACACACAAACACACACAAACAGCAAGCAGTCAGTGGCTTAGAAGTGGCCACCTCCCCGTTAAAAACAAAACCAGAAAATGTCACCCCTCCATCCTGCCCTTGAAATTCGAAATAAGACAGCCAGGTTCGCCCACTCCAGTGGGATACGAGAAAAAACGTTCTAACGTTTAACCTAAAACACGGTTAAAACATACAACCCTAGGTCCAGACGACTTAATTTTCAGTGTACGTGCCTTCGTTCCCACTCCTGCCCCAGTAGCATCATCCAGGGCCCGGGTCCCGACGGCGACCACCCGGCGCGCCGTGGCTGCCGGCATCCGCGAGGACCGCCGACTCCGGGCAACCCGGCTCCCGGCCGACTGACGGAGCAGGAGCGTCCGCGGCTCCCGAAGCTCACGACTCTGGCAAGGGATCCCGGTTGGGCGGTGGACCCTGGCATTTAAAAACTACTGAAAAGTCTCGCTGTTGAAGTGACTCGGCGGAGACCGCTGCCACTTGGCGTCGCCGGGTCCCGGTCCTTTCTGAGCCGTCCGGGCGGCCCAGGCGACCCTCCGCGAGACTGCGGTCAGCTCCTGGGAGCGGGGAAGAGCAGCCAAAGCCAAAAGACGCCGCGGCAAGTTCCCGGAGCAGTCAGCTGCAGCTTTCCCTTCTCTCTTCAGTTACAAGTCCCCCGGCAGCTTCGGGCGCTTCCTTAGAGAAAATGAAAAAAGTGAAAAAGCGTGGAGGTACTAGAAGTCGCTGACATTTTCCGTCGAAGCAGATCCTCTCGGCTCCATCCCTTAAGCAGGATTTCCAAACTCCTATGCATCCTTAGCGGAGGTATTCCATGTTGACAGATCTCTCGCCTCCCACAAAATGGGGCCGAGGAGGCGGCCGCTGTCTCCTCTATGGGCGCCGCCATTTTGTGAGGCGGCGGCGCGGCGGCAGGAGCCCCGGGTGTGTGTAATGGTTGAATAGAATGACCCCCTCTAGGGAATCCCCGGCGCTGACAGTTACGTAAGGGGCTGTGCGCAAGTGCGGCGTTTAGGGAATCCGCACAGCTCGGGACTCGCAGCTCTGCGGCCCATATCTCCACCACCCCTAAGAGGACTGGTGGGGGAAGGGACGGATGACCTGGTCTCCCTTCTGCCCCGCCCCCCCTCGCCTGCAGCCTGGGCTTCGCTTCTCCACTCCCCCGGCCTCGTCTCCGCCCCTCACTGGCTTCCGAGACACTTACTGGCCCTTGGGTGTCAGGAACTTCCTAGCCATAGCCTTATTCCAGCCCCATTTAAGAGGCAAACTTTACTTGAGAAATAATGATTCCTAGAGTGAGCACCGGAAGCGTGGCTGGACTATATTACATAATTCTTTTCACTACCAAATAAATGTTCTCATTGGAATCACCACCTGAAATAATCCATCCAACCCTTTACTAGCCTGTGACCTTGGGTGTCGGTGACTTTGCCCGTAGTGGCCATCGCGGAAATGGGAATAATAATATGCTTCAAAATTCTTGAAGCTTAATTAACATTTGCAGCAAACGGCTGACCCCAACACCCCTTGTAGATACAAACTTATGGTAGTATTTGTTGAGATTTGAACAGCCTCTTTTTTTGAGCTTCAAAAATATTTTAAACCGGGATCGCATTTAAGACATTTGAGAAAAAGCAAAGACATAAGATTTTATTCAATATTTGTTTTAAGCAAACTATAACATACCTTAATATAAAAATATAAACGTTAATTATTATCGTCCAAGTTCAAAAGATTGCTTCCCAATCAGTTTAATTACTGTTTGCATAACTGCACAGAATAATCTAGTTTGAGAAATGAAACCAACCAAAGTCAAGATGAATTAAGAGCATGATTCCATTTCCACAGAACTAGGACAGACAGTTCACATTGTATTTAATTTACAGTTTGCCAAAGTTAGTTTGTGGGTAAGTCATGGAAAATGTGCTAACCAGGCCCCCCCAATACTATCACCACAAAGCTCAGAAAAGCTGATTCTTTTAGACCTAAAAAAAAAAAAGGTGACAGGTTGACTTTATTCCGATCAGTGAATGAAACTAGCGTGAGGAGCTTCCCCTCTGGGCTTCCTTTCCCTCTCGAGCTCCACACCAGTTCTGTCGGGCGGGCGGGGACTCCAAGGCGGCCCTGCCAACTGCCGGGCCGGGGACGCGAACATCGCCTCCACCCCTAACCCTGGAACAACCGGTAGTGGCCGTTTCCCCGCGCCTCCCCCCTTTCCGCCGGCTTTGTGTGCGTGTGAAATGTGCGGCACATTGCAGATGAACCCTAAGCCCGGCGAGCCCAGTCTATTGTTCCCCGCGAGGAGCTGCCGGGGCGGTGTGGAGTCAGGCGCAGTGCCGCGGCCGGCCCTCGGGGGTC
>NW_011494649.1:2934617-2934924 GCF_000754665.1 Bison bison bison | reverse complement strand
GACGAGCGGAGAAAGGGACTCGCTTTCCTGGACGAGCTGCGGCAGTTCCACCACAGCAGAGGGTGAGAGCAGAACCGGGGGGGCAGCGCCGGGGCGAGCCGGGGCGAACGGGGCTCTCCCGCTCGGGCCGCCGCGGGGTCCCGGCTGACAAGTGCGGGGCTTTCTCTCTCCCGCAGGTCGCCTTTTAAAAAAATCCCTGCGGTGGGTGGGAAGGAGCTGGATCTTCACGGTCTCTACACCAGAGTCACTACTTTAGGCGGATTCGCGAAGGTGAGTGGAAGTTTTAATTTGTATTTCCCTCTCGCTG
>NW_011494649.1:2934071-2934517 GCF_000754665.1 Bison bison bison | reverse complement strand
CTGTCTTTCCTTCATGAAATATTGAATACTGTCTAACATTTGAAAAAAAGTGCATTCATTCTCCTACAAGAAATGCAGAATTTTCCCACAGATTTTCATGCTTGAGCTGTGAAATTCTCTATATTTCCATCAAGAAAGCTTGAATGAAGGTCTTCTGATATGAGACTTGGAATTCTGTGTATTTCACATATAACAATTTGGGGAGAAATGTTCTCATATGAAATATGAAATCTTAATTATTCACTTATGAAATTTTTTTTTGATTTGTACACATGAAACTTATATGCAGGTCAGGAAGAAACAGTTAGAACTGAACATGGAACAACAGACTGGTTCCAATTAGGAAAAGGAGGACCGCAAGCCTATATATTGTCACCCTGATTATTTAAATTATATGCAGGGTACATCACGAGAAACATTTGGCTGGAAGAAGTGCAAGCTGGAAT
>NW_011494649.1:2920356-2933971 GCF_000754665.1 Bison bison bison | reverse complement strand
TTTCGTGCAACTCAAAATTAGCGCGGGCAGGTTTAACATCGATAATCGGCTGCGAAATGATCCCGGCAGCCGGGGGCACAGCCTCGGCCCCGTCGCCCTCGGTTTATACAGCTAACAAAAGAAACCAGGACCTGTCTCCAAATAGCCATCTTAGGCTTCAAGGCTAGGCAGAAGCTGTAGGCCTCAAAGAAGGGCCTATGGAGATGGATAGATCTGGGAGAGGGATCGGAATCGGCCCCGGCCCCGGCCCCCCCAGAACCTGCGGACGTCGCTGTCCGGAACAGTATTGATCCTTTTGAACTTTTTTTTTTTTTTTTTTTAGTGTAAACGGACCGCGTTGAGATTTAAAAGGGGGCGACAGAGGGACTTGCGATTGGTTATTGTCCGGGCTTCAAAAACAAAACAAACCCACCAACACCCCCTCTTCCGCCCCCCAAAACAAAACAAGTGCTATTAAATACAGGGCTCTCGGGTGAAAACACAGTGATTCAAGCAGCCCTTGCTTAGCTACTCTTACGGATCGAGCCGAATCACCCACCGATTCCTGAGGGATCTGCAGATCTCTGTAGAATGGGTATTTATTTCAGAGTTAAGTTAGAGTTTTCTTGGATTGTGCACTTTCAGACAAGTGTGGCTGTGTTTTTAACAGGTTTCTGAGAAGAATCAGTGGGGAGAAATTGTGGAAGAGTTCAACTTTCCCAGAAGTTGTTCTAACGCTGCCTTTGCTTTAAAACAGTATTACTTGCGGTGAGTAGTAGTGACTCTTCCAACAGTGTTGGGAAATAAGGGATTTATGGGGAGATTTGTTTTAGCAAAAAGAAAAAAGAAAAGCCCCAAGCAAGGAACAAACCTTGCACATCAGTTTCTAAACTTCTGCTAATTTCAGTCTGAGAAACATTAAATATCCACAAGGGAGGTTCTAAGAAGGAGAAAGTTTTCCTCACCTATTTTAGGATTGTTTACATTTTTCATACACAATCATTACAGGTGACACCCCACCCCCCATCTTGATAAACATTCTTTTGTGACATTGTTATTGATTGCTTGATATCCACAGAGGGGCAGAAAGGTGATGCTGAGTAAAGAGTCAAGATAGTTAATGAAACTTTGTATCCCTTGGGAAATTTTTTCTTTGTTTTGGAAACTCCTTTGCCTTTTTGAATTCTGACTTGAAGATTTTGTTAAAAAATGAAACCTCTATGTGGACCCGTGTTACTGAGTAGTTTTTCAGTAGAATATTTCTGCATAGCATAGCACGTTGGTGCCTTAAGTGTCCAGGATTGTTTTTTTTTTTTTTTTTTTTAAGAAATTCTAATGTTTTCTGAAATTTTTGACTGACTGAAAAGCATTTAAAATGATTATTATCTATTTATGAAAATTAGGGATGCTACAAAATGGAATACTATAATTGGGATTTTCTTTCATTCTCCCCCTTTTTTGACTATTTGACAAAGTACATTTCTTATTTAGTTGGCATGCGCTATAGTTTAGATAATATATTTTGTGATTCAGCATTTATTTTTCTGAGTTTTTCTCCTAGGAATACTTTCATATTGTAATGTATTATGAGGTCATCATTTATTTTTCGTATTTAGTTATCCAGAGGTTCTTTAGTTGGTGTTTGTTATTTAACACTAAAATAATGCTCTTCGTATTTTTTGTTTCTTAATAATGATGTTATAAAATGGCCTTTTTTAGGTGGTGTGGCTACTGTATAATTTGAGTTTGGCATTTATCGTTGCTCCAAATGCAGTATCCAAATGTAGATATACTGTGTTATGTTCAGCATTCTGGAATAGGAAATGCAGTAATTGCACAGGTGTGCTTTCTATTGGCTATCTTAGATTGACTTCATGCTTGAAGCTGAAGAGTTCACATAACTTTGTGAGTAGTTACTGAGTTGCACAGATGTCTAGAAAATATTAAATATGATTAATTATCTCTTGTGAGTGTGTGATGGCATGTGTCAGAGTGCTTTTTAAAATAAAAGATTGAAATGAAAAGCAAAGTAAAACTAAATTAACCTCCAAAACTGTTGATTTTGTAATGTGGTGAGAAGTAGAGAATTTTTCATTCGTGGTGATACTTATTTTTTCAGTTACAATACTGAGGAGTACTGTTAATACATGTCTTGATTTTCTGGTAATAAGTTTGAATCATTTGAGTTTTAGACCGTTTAAAATACATGTTTTAAAGTTATATCTAGTACTTATTGGATGATTTATTGATTTCAGTATCCAGAAGGTGCTGTATGATATATATGTTTCATGGGATGTGTGTTTTTCTGAAGAACTCCCAGTTTATTACAAGTTACATAAATACTGTTTTTCCAGTTGTGATTTCTATCTTTGGATCATATCATCCATTGATTATACTTATAGGTACCATTTTTAACTATATAGTTTCCAGATTGTTTGGAACTCCTTATGCTATTCTCAGATCAGTTTGAGTTTTATGCTCTTATTAGAAGCTACATTTTGAACTATGTCCTTAGCTAAACTTGTTTTTCCTCCATATGTCACTCTCCAGGTTTGTTTTTGTAGGGTTTGTAGCTAGGCTACTAGGAAAAAAGTTGAAGCATTTGTTTTGGAAAATAAAACCATGTGAAGATTTTCATGGCTTGTAAAGAAATACAAAAGAAATATGCTGGTCACAAACTGGGTACTACCAACCTTGGAAGATTTTTTTCCATAGTGGTGTAATATTGCTCAGTTAGAGGACATGTATTATGCTGGGTTTTACACCTTCCTCTGAAAAATCTTAACTGGCAGACAGGATGCCAAGCTTTCACAGTAATTCAGTTACTTAACCATAAGAGTGCCTTTTCATAGTAAGAAACAGTAATCAAGTGACTTTGTTAAGTTCCCTCTTTGATATATTGAATTGAATATCATGGTTTCTGATGAGTAGATAATGCAGTGTGTTTTATAAATCACAGGTGGACCAATTTTTAAAAAAAATATGAATGGCTGTTTCATTTGACTTCTGTAAGATTGTCATTCCATGTGTTCTCATTTACTCTGCAAGTTTAATATTTGCTGACATTCTTCTGTAGTTTCATTATTAATTAGGTGGGTAATTGTTAGCCTGGTGTTTTATGATGTAGTTTCATGGTACTACATTTAAATAAAGAAGAGCAAGCTAATGCGCTGCTGTGTGTGCACATAGATATGTGTGTGTATATGTATAAATATATATATATATATACACACTAGAATTTTTGTGTTCATTTTGATGCATAGACAGTAAGTATAGAGACTTGAGTTTAGTTGTCTGTCTAAAGTTAGCTTGATTGTATCCGACATTATTCAGTTGTAGATTGTTCACAAAAATTTCTCACAGTCTAAAATTAAAAATGCAATTGAATGTTTTAACATTGGCATTTAAAAGTCTGGCTATTGCTCATCTATGGTGTCTATGTATTTTGTTTTCACTTAGGTCCTTTCTTGGTATGTACATCTCAGTATGTTCCACAGATATTTATTATTGGACTGTCTTTATAAGTTTAAAAAGATAAGATATAACTTCCTACATTTATTATAGATGAAGAAGTTAAAGTACAGAAAAGTCTAAATGGCTTTAGAGGCATTTGTTATTTCAGCAAAATAGTTGTATTCTTGACATGTGTTGAGTAATATTTAATCAGTCACTTATGAATTCCCTTCTCTAGTCATAAATGATTTTAAGAAATTAAAATATAATTGGAAATTACTTATGGTTAAATTTATGCCTGAGTGTATTTATACTCAATGTGTTCTTTATTTATTCAGTTAATTTTATATTTTTGTTCTGTTTTGGTGCTAATATTGGGGGACAATTTACAGGTCTTTTTGTTTAGAATTTAAAGCCTTGATGTGAAGACTTAGATAAATATTTCAGATATTTTAGTTGAACAATTTTGTTTTAGCTTACGTACGCCAATAGTACGGTGATAGTCAAGGTTAACTTGATCTTCCTATTATAACACTTGACTTTTTGAAAAAGAGGTAGAGTATCTTGGACTTAAAAAAAATTGTTGTACAAAACTGTATATTGCTGGTTTTCTTACAACTGTTTTACATGGACCTTCCTTTGGAATAGTCAGAAACTTAACTATAGAGTTTTCAGTTTTACTGTGAATTTATTCTTCTTTTTCCCGCTTGGTGGATGAAGCCCTCCCTTAAGTTATAGAAATGAAAGTCTGCATTTATCAGGTAAATAGAATAAATACACTTGTGTGTTGAGTAGTTAGTATCTACCATGTAGATCACTTTTTTTTTTTTAAGAGAAAGCCTTTTATGAGTCACTTGATATTAAATGATAGAATGCTTCAAAATTTTAATAAGTAATTAATAAATTGAGTTTGTGTATCAATAGAATTGATAAATGGTGATTTCTTCTCCTCATGTAAGGAATGAAAGTAATATGGAGACTGGAAGAAAAACTGTATCTAAAATTATTTACATATGCATTTAAAAATTAATTTTATGAACTGTATCCTTCATTTTGAACAAATCTGATTTTGGTATCATCTGATATTCTGTTACATTTTAGAGGGTGTGTAAACTTGTTGAAAGGAGAAGTAGAAAGTAGAAAAAGTTGAAAGACTTATCAGACCTCAGCTAGGCTGGTGTTGTGTGTTAGAAACCATGTTCTGAACAACTCAAATTTGCCCTCAAGTAGAAATAAATCTAACTCTTTCCAGGGTGGATAGTTTCACTGAGGATGCAAACTAAGAACTGTAACTCCCAGAAATGTTTATATGTTGTTTTGCATTTAAATTTTCTGCCTTAGCTGTTAAGTAAAAATGTCTGTTTCTAAAGAGAATCACTTTTTTATAATCCTACCTCATCTCTGTTATAGATTCAGTGTTTTCAGTTTGGATGTGTGTGAAATCCACTGTAACTTTGATAGAGAAGTACATCACTTCTGAGAATATTTTATAATCTGAAATGGAATTATATTGGAAGTTGAAAAAGGAAGGAAAAACATTTAAATTCACTGGAATTTAAATGCATTGGTCAGTGAGTTAAGTACTCAATATGTGTTTTTAGGTAAAGTATTTAGAGTTTTTATTATTATTTGTGGGGAGGCTGCTTATCGGGTATTTTCTTGAGTGGTATAGTCCCTACTAAAGTTTACTAGTAAAAATAAAGTTTGTTTGAATTGGGACATATAGAGTTGTGGTGGGGGGTTCTCCCTCTCTTTCTTTGATCTGCCACCACCATCCTCACCACACTCTTGGGTATTTAGTTAGAGTGGAGATTCCTAATTTGTGCTATATAAAACAATTGTTTCCCTGAAATGTCCTTGAAAAGTGAAATGAATATGAGCATTATAACAATGCTAAATTTGTGTTACCTTACTGAGGGACTTCGTAAACTTTATTTGGTTACTGTGCCTTGTGGATCTTAAGACAATTTGGAGAAACACTGTTACCTCCCTCCTGCCACCTGTAGTAAGTGGTGGTTCCCAAACATCACCACTCATCATAGGGGAATGTTTGAGGAACATCTGCTAAGTTCTATGGAGCACAGTTTGGGAACCTGAGCTAGAATAAATGAGAGTTAAGGAAGAAAAATTTTAAGTGTGGAAAATGAGAAATGAGAGGTAATTATGTGTATCTATATAGACATATATAAATACAGATTTAAATGATTTTTATGGAGCTATTAAGTTGTTTATCAATGGCTGTGCAAAATTATATTGTTAACACTTAAATAGTTGTTCGAATAGGGGACATTAAAATTATCTTGTGTTCATTGCCAAGGAGAGAAAGGTAGCCGAATCATTGTGTTTTGTGGTATAGTAATTATTTTTATTGAAATGTAATAGTCATGCTAATGTCTGTATATGCTTCAGTTTTACCATTTTAAAAACAGAGGTCATAATTATGAATTTTGATTTCAGGGAAAGCTGTTTAGAAGTAGCTTTTGGTTTAAGGACCAAACTTCCTGGAGATAAAAATAGAGATGTTAGAATTAAAGATTGTCATCAAATATTTTATGGTTTGAAATTGTAATTGTAATTTTTATGGAAAGCAAAAGTATTGGCTTTAGAATTTAAAATAAATGTAAATAACATGCCTAGTTCAGTTATCCATAGTAGAGCCCAGTAAGTAGGCAGGTTGATTCTTTTTAGTCAGAAGTACACAAAAATGTATATATGTTGACTGATGCTCATATTGATTGCCTATCATAAAGTTTATTAATGGATTCTCTTAGTAAATTAAACTTTTGGGGGACCTGAAATAAACAGATGGTTCAGAGCAAATTGTCACTCTCAGTAACTTTCAGATTTTGTGAATTTTACTAGTATGTTTTCGAAGAACTTTGTATTGAAATGGAGTCTTAACATATATTTTTTTGGTTTCAGACATTAAAAAATACCACTTGTGCTTGGATACTTTTTGAGTATTCATCATGCTATGAATTCAAAGTTAATTAATTGATTATATATGCTGCAAAGATCTATTGCTGGAACTGAAATCTCTTAGTGATATCTAGGAGTAGATGCTGCATTATAAATTATTGCCCCCAAATGCTAGATTCATACTTCAATTAATGTCTAAGTCAGTGTTTGCAGGTCTACCCCATCTTCCTGCAAGAGCATTTGATGGCGGGGCTAAATCTCTTGTTCTGGCTGTTTTATCTCATTAGTCTCTTGATGGTTCCCTTTTCCTTTTCTTGTCATGCCATTGGTTTATTAAAATAATGGGGTCACTTGTCCTTTGTTGTTGTTGTTGTTTAATTCCTAAGTCGTGTCCGACTCTGTGCAACCCCACGGAAGTAGCCCACCAGACTCCTCTGTCCATGGGATTTCCCAGGCAAGAATACCAGAGTGGATTGCCATTTCCTTCTCCAGGGGAACTTTCTTTAGAATGCCCTAAGTTCTGGATTTGGTTGACTGCTTCCTTCTAGTGTCAATTAACCTGTTCCTCTATCCCCTGAATCCATTTCCTAAAAACTATTAACATTAGATCTAAATGTTGAAAAAATTCAAGTTTAGTATTTTAGGCATTCTTTAATAGGTATGTGTGTGTTTAGTCCCTCAGTCGTGTCCGACTCTTGGGACCCCATAGACTGTAGCCCTCCAGGCTCCTCTGTCCATGGAATTCTCCAGGCAAGAATACTGGACTGGGTTGTCATTTCTTTCTCCATTCTTTAACAGGTAGTGCTGTGCTTTCATCACATTATGTGGCATATAATGTTTAGTTGTCCTGCTTTAGTGGTGTTAAGATTGATCAGAGTTTTTAAGTATTATGATCTAAATAAAACCTTGTATTTTTTAAAAGTATGCCCCAGGTGATTCTTAAGCATGCTGAAGTTTGAGAGCAGCTGATCTAAGTATTGTAATTAAACCGATTTAGTTGCTGAGATAACTGGTTTAACTTGGCGTCCACGTGTTGGCCAGGGCTGCATCCAGAACAAAACCTGTAGGTGACACCTGGTCTGGGGCATCTGCTCGGGCTGCACCTGTCATCTCCAAGCAGAGCCTGCATGCACCCTGTTTTGTTTCTGGACTCTAGAGAAGGTAACCCAGGGGTCCGCTTCAGTTGAGGGAGGAAAAAAGGGTAAATGAACTACCAATTTGAACTTATCCTAAATGTATTTGTATAGTAATTTAGATTAAAAACAATTAATTAAAAATAAAATTTTATTAATATCTAGTGTTTTAAAAAAGTAGAACTTTTGTAATATTCCCCCAAATGGAATGCCATTTATTTTATTGAATTTAGTGAATGTTTTTTCCTCTTTGTGAGGATTTTGTTGGTCTATACCAATACTGCTTAGGGGAGTTAACTTATATTGTATAAATTCCTTTAACAATACTAGCAATAGCTTATTTTGTTTCATGCACTTAATCTTCATTTTTCAAACCATTTTCATATGTGAGATTTTAGTTTTATCATTTCAAATTTCAGAAGTAATTGCTGTTATCTAATCTCATAAAAAAATAACACTTAGAAAAGAATTTCTTTACAGCACTCAAACTCTTTTCTTCTGGAGCATATGGGCTATTTAAAAAAAAAAAATGGCTGTAGGTTATATCCAGCTTTCAATTCTAAGCGTCAGCCATAACTGCCACTCAGTAAGGTTTATTTTATCTATTTTCAAACTGCACTTTCTCCCCCTTACGTTTCCATTCCCTTCCCTGGCTATAGACTTAGCTTTAACATTTTACAAAGCATTGTCTTGGACATAACCCTACATCAGCCACAGTTGTTAAATATCTTCGAGTATATTCCATGACCAAGGAATGTTTACCTTTTGTTTCTTTTAATAAATTACTTTCATTACCGTATAAAGGGACCAAACCAAAACGTTGCTTTATATGAAGCAGGATTTGAAAAAAGTTGTGTAAGAATCTTTTGTTTGAATATATACCTTATTGTGATATGTGGCAAGTTATCTTTAATTCTGTTCTTTCTTTCTGAGTTCTTAACTATTGTACTTGGTAAAGTCTTACAGTGTTCAGTGGTCAGTTGCTCTGCACAGAAATGATGAGTATATAGTTATACACATCTTTCATGGTGAGGTGTTTTCAGATGAAATTTGTTTTTGCCCCTCTCCTAGCCAATTGGTTATTTTAAATAAAACGTTAATATAAGTATTTTATGTTAATATGAGGTCAGTGGGAATATTATTCTGTTAAAATGGGACAAAAACTAGGCTGCAGTTTGGTCCCTAACCTGTAGTACTTTAGAAATGGGGCTGAATTTAACTGTGTTAGTAATAATGCCCAAGTTGATCACACTTTTCATAATGGTTCATAGATCAAATGAATTTTCAAAGTACTTGAGCTCAGATCAGACCACTAAGTATTTCATAAACAATATTTAGTACCTTAGCAGCTGTGCTTCCAAGTGTACTCGTAAGTAATAGGTCAAGAGTGTTTAAGTATAATTAAATATAAAAAGATTAGTATAATCTTTTTCGTTTACACCATTAAAAAGTCAAACTTCTGAATTTTTGAGTAGTTTTTCCTGGTAGCTCTACACTGCAGTGTATTAATATAGTAATAAGAATCTGATTGAGAGAGAAATAATAAACCTATCATTTTCTTTTTTCCCCAAGTGTTCTTTTTTCAAAATTGTTAAATTTTTTTGCTATCTATATGTACATTTTTTTACACTTTATTTATACTGACCAATTGTTTTTTGCCATATTTGCTTTGTAGTTTCCTTTTTATATGTGATGTTGTATATGTATGTACGTGTATTCTTGTTTTTGTTACTGTCATTTAATCATTTGGTGTCATTACAGTTACACTGCCCTTTCCTCCTAAATATAAGTGTATATTACTTAAGAACAAAAACGTTATCTTATATAATAATAGCATGCACGCCTGCGTGTTTAGTCACTCAGTTGTGTCCAGCTCTTTGCGATCCTATGGACTGTGTAGGCTGCCAGCTGCTCTTTCTGTGGGATTCTCCAGGCAAGAATACTGGAGTGGGTTGCCATTTCCTTCTCCTGGGGATCTTCTTGACCCAGGCATCAACCTGTGTCTCTTGCATTGCAGGCGGATACTTTACCCCTTGAGCCATCAGGGATACAGATAATATGACTATATTCATGTTAAGTTTTCTGTATTTGATTACTGTAATAATAGTGTAATGATCAGTTTCAGAAAGCAACATGAGTATAGTCGTATTATTTGTATTACATACAAATCTTATTCAAATTTTACCAGTTGCCCCAAAGATGTCTTTTACAGCAGTCATACCAACCCATCCCTAAACTGTAATCTTGTATCACATTTAGTTGTCACATCTGTAGTTCTCCAGTCTTCTGTGATATTACCGTTTTTTGAAGAGTAAAAGCCAACTGTACTATAAAATTTGGATTTTTCTGAGGTTTTTTTCAGGATTAGATTTAGCTTAAGCATTTTTGGCAGGAAGCATGTGATGTTACTTTGTCCTATTATTGCTAATAATAGCTTTGTTTAAGGTGGTGTCCTCCTGGTTTCTCCACTGTAAAGTTTCCATTTTCTCTTTTGTAATCAGCCAGTAATCCTCGGAGATGTACTTTGAGACTGTAAATACCTTGCTCACCATCACACTTTTGCCCAGTAGTTCAAATATCCATTGATGAATCTTGTCTGAATCAGTTATGGTGACTATATGATATTTATTGTCTAATTTTATCATTTCATCTACATTATTTGGCTATCATAAGGAAAATATTGTTTATTAAGTATTTATATTATACAGTGGGTTAAAGTCTGTTATATTTTACTGCTGTAGTTTGGCCAAGAGGAGCCCATTCAGGCTGCCTCCTTTGTATTTTTTTAACAAGTTATTGTTATTTCTTAGCTCTTTCTTGCATTCTGACGAAATAAGATCTTCTAGAGTCAAATGTGTTTTGCTTTTCTTGCTCTGGCATCAGCTATTTCTTCTAGAAGTCCTGGTTCCTTTTGGTGTGGAATGGTATATAGAATCCAAGAACTGGCTGGTAGGTGTGCTCATTGTTATTGGGTTATCTTTTCTTCTAGGCCCTTTCAGAGGACAAAGTTAGAAAGTTTTCTTATTTTAAATGTAAATATACGTATTGTGCAAATCATAAGGCTATATTGGTGTCTCTAATTAAGTCTGCACAAGTTTTCTCTTGCCTTCTTCCACTCCATGTATCTTCCTTCAACTGTCTTTAGAACACAAGTTTCCAACACCAGTGTATTTGTCTTGTTAGTTCTGTAACACAAAGAGAATAGTTTCAGAATCGTTATACCCATACAACTACAAACAACAAACTTGTGAAGTAGAGTTGCAGATTTGTTTGCATTTCTTTTTATATTCAGACTGACTTATATCAGTTAATAACTGTGTTAAAAAATTCACAGTGATTGGATTCTTTTTTTCTGGGTATTGTTTGCACTTAGAACATTAAAGTTCATATTTTTTCCTTTTGTATTCAGCTTTTTGTTTTCCCCATTATTTGTTCCTTTAATTTTATTTATGAATATGTAAAACCCTTGATAAGATTGCAAAATCAAAACTGAAGCAAAGATAACACTTGGAGGTTACCCTTTACCTTATTTACTTCCCTCCCACTTCTACCCCATTCCTGCCCATGCTCTGTTGGTAACCAACCAGACATTTTCTGGTTATCCTTCCTGATTTTTGTTTTTGTTTTTTGTTTGTTTTATAACAGTAAGGAGGTACATTCATGTATTTTTGGTTCCCCATTTTAAAATGAAGAATGCACACTACTTTTTATTTTGCTTTTTTTTTATTTAGTGTACCTTGACTATTAGTAAATTCATAAAATTCCCCCCTTTTACAGCTGCATAGTATTCCACTGTGTGAATATATCTTACTTTATATGTCCAGTCTCCTATATAATGACACTTAGGTTGTTCCCAGTATTTTACAATAGCAAATAATGCCATATGAATAATCTGCAAATCTAGTAGCCTATACAAAGCTATTTTCAAATGTTTGGACACATATCTACAGAGTAAATTGCAAAAAGGGGGATTGATGTCGTAATCAAATAGTAAATGCATATGTATTGAATTAAGTACTGCCAAATTCCCAGCAGATTCTCTCCAGGTAGGAGAGAACTATTTCGCATTCCCGTCAGCAGTATATGAGTATGCTTGTTTCTCATAGCCTTGCCATATGTTTGTCAAGCTTTTGAGGTTTTCCTGATCTGGGGGGTTTAAGCAATGGTATCTCACTATATTGTAATTATTGTGACTTTATATAGCATGTTTTAATATTTGATAGTGCCATTCTCATCTCATAGTTCTTTTTTTTTTTTAATAGGAATTTTGTGGTGATTGTTGTTTTAATGTGAACTTTAGTGTTGACTTCCCTGATAGCTCAGTTGGTAAAGAATCCACCTGCAATACAGGAGACCTCAGTTGGATTCCTGGGTTGGGAAGATCCGCTGGAGAAGGAATAGGCTACCCACTCCAGTATTCTTGGGCTTCCCTTGTGGCTGATCTGGTAAAGAATCCATCTGCAATACGAGAGACCTGGTAAAGAATCTATCTGCAATACGAGAGACCTGGGTTCGATCCCTGGGTTGGAAAGATCCCCTTGAAAAGGGAAAGGCTACCCACTCCAGTATTCTGGCCTGGAGAATTCCATGGACTCTATAGTCCACGGGGTTGCAAAGAGTCAAGACACGACTGAGGGACTTTCACTTTCACTTTTAGTGTTAATTTGTCCTAGTTTCAGAAAAAAGCTTTTTTTGAAAATTGGGGATCATATTAAATTAAAAACAATTACCTTAGGAGAATGGAAATGATGATATTGCATTTACCTATCCAGGAAAAACCGAAGTCTTCTATTCAAGTCCTCTTGTGTCATTCAGGAGTTTATAAAATAGTTATCCTTTTATAGGTTTTTGACATTTCTTAAATTTATTCTTGAGTATATTATCATTTTTCTTGCTATTGTAAGTATAGTTTTCCATTGCATCTTCTCAGTAGTTACTGTTTATTTATATGAAAGTTACTGCATTTTTTTATTGTAATCTGGTGCCTTACTCAATTTTTTTGCCATTTGTATTAGTTAGCATTGATTAATAAAGTTTTTAGACATACTAATATGTTATCTGCAAGTAGGGATAGTTTTACTTTTTTTCTAAATTTTATACATTTAATAATTTTCTTTTGTCTAATTATATTGGCCACCTTTAAATAGTTGGGGAGATGAGAGCATCTTTTCCTTGTGTTGATACTAACCTTAGTTTTATGTTTCTATTATTTCCTTGTTGAATAAGATACTGCTTGCTGTGTGTTCTTGATGCAGTCTTCTTTCTTTTGGCCACAAGGCATGTGAGGTCTCCCACCACTGGACCACCAGGAAAGTCCCCTTGATGGAGTCTTAAGTCTATATGTTATATTAACATATTAATAGTATTTCTATGCTTGTTTATTGAATGAACAATACTGTTAGACTTGAAAGTCAGAGTTAGTGATCTCCTTCATATGTTTGGAGAAGGCAGTGGCACCCCACTCCAGTACTCTTGCCTGGAAAATCCCATGGATGGAAGAGCCCGGAAGGCTGTAGTCCATGGGATCCATGGGATCGCTGAGGGTCAGACACGACTGAGAAACTTCCCTTTCACTTTTCACTTTCATGCATTGGAGAAGGAAATGGCAACCCACTCCAGTGTTCTTGCCTGGAGAATCCCAGGGACGGGGGAACCTGGTGGGCTGCCATCTATGGGGTCGCACAGAGTTGTACATGACTGAAGTGACTTAGCAGTAGCAGTAGCAGTTCATATGTTTATCCACTAGTGTGTGATTTTTTTAAATCTGTCATAACATATAATAACTGTTTGAGAGGAACTAGTACTGATTATTAAAAATTTTAAACCTTATTTTGTGGCTTATGTTTGAATGTGAATATTTCTCACATTCTAACAGTTTAACAAATAAAAATCGGCTAAAATAATAAATGATAACTTTGGAGGAAAATTCAATTCAGTTCAGTCATTCAGTCGTGTCTGAATCTTTGCGACCCCATGAATTGCAGCACACCAGGCCTCCCTGTCCATCACCAACTCCCGGAGTTCACTCAAACTCACATCCATTGAGTCGGTGATGCCATCCAGCCATCTCAACCTCTGTCGTCCCCTTTTCCTCCTGCCCTCAATCCTTCCCAGCATCAGAGTCTTTTCCA
>NW_011494649.1:2851029-2920256 GCF_000754665.1 Bison bison bison | reverse complement strand
TCTCAAGAATCTTCTCCAACACCACCGTTCAAAAGCATCAATTCTTAGGCGCTCAGCTTTCTTCACAGTCCAACTCTCACATCCATACATGACTACTGGAAAAACCATAGCCTTGACTAGACGTACCTTTGTTGGCAAAGTAATGTCTCTGCTTTTGAATATGCTATCTAGGTTGGTCATAACTTTCCTTCCAAGGAGTAAGCGTCTTTTAATTTCATGGCTGCAGTCACCATCTGCAGTGATGTTGGAGCCCCCAAAAATAAAGTCTGACACTGTTTCCCCATCTATTTGCCATGAAGTGATGGGACCAGATGCCATGATCTTCGTTGTCTGAATGTTGAGCTTTAAGCCAACTTTTTCACTCTCCTCTTTCACTTTTATCTAGAGGCTTTTTAGTTCCTCTTCACTTTCTGCCATAAGAGTGGTGTCATCTGCATTACCTTTGTCTATTTGTCCGTTAAAAACTCTTCACCATTTTATTTTCTGGCCATTGCATCACTTTTTATACAAAAACAAGACAATAATTTTATTTATATTTTTAATTCATTGGTTGATTTTTATGTTATTAAGACTAGGATAAACTATGATTTGATAGTGGTTTGATTTTTATATTCTCAACATAAGAAGTAATTGTCTTTATTTAAAAGTTATCTTTATAGGTTATCTACTGTGAGGAGATGAAAAGCAAATTCACACTTTAGTTACAACCTGAAATCTTAATCCATTATCACTAAATCAAATGTGTTATATTTTACATTGTATATTTGCTTCTCAGAATTAGCTACGATTTGGATATTAAAGTCCTGCTAGTTCTGAGTGTTGCTTGGAGCATCCTCCTTTATCCCCCTGTTTATAAACTATGGGGGTTAGTTTAAATAAGTCTATGTGTATACAGAACTATTTATTAGCTTCAAGCAAATTGGTTGGTAATTTCTTGGTCAGTTTTTGATCATATCAAATTTATAGATATTTACCTTGTACATTTAAGTTTTATACCTTAAAGGAGCTAAGTTGAGGTAGACATTAAATATTGTATGCAGATTTGCTTGAGGGAGCCTAAAAACTTAGATTCCTAAAAATAGGAGTAAGAACTATGTACTTAACAACCATTGGCTATGACTACTGAATCTATCAAGTCCGTAACATTACTATTTTGAATTAAGGGATTTTAAGAAGGTGGTCTAGCACCAGGCTTTTTGGTAGGCTAGAAACAAGGATATTTTTCCTGGTGGGCCTGCATGAAGATAATTGACTGGTTTTACATCACTATTACTGAGTGATGGGAGGGGGAATGTAGAGGCCAATTCAGAGCTGCCTTTACTACTCTATTGTGATTTAAAAGGAATACATGTAGAAGGTTGTTGAGCTTTCTTTTTTACTACAAAACATGACCTTTACTTTAAGATGATTTTACTGACTTATACCTCCTGTGAGGCATAGGTATTAAATTGTTGGCTGGGGGTGGTGATAAATATGCACGTGATTTATCATTTGTATCCTGCAGTCTTATCTCTTTCTCTTTCCTGTTCAGAGGATTAGGTTTGTAAGAGAGGTGAGTATTACTGGAAAGCCCACAACAGAATAACAGTCACTGGGGAAAGTCACTTTTTCTCTAAGTGTTCCCTATTTTAAATGTTTTTCTTGGAAAAACTTAAATTAACATATTTGGTAAAGCTGGCCACTTTTTTTTTTTTTTTTTTAATAACCAGAAATACGAATTTAAAGTTTTCAGTCGGATACATTATTTTTTAGATGGAGACCTCTACTGGAAGTATGAAGCAATAGATGAATTTTATTATACATTGTAAAATATCTAAACAAAGGAATGTATAGGGAGATTTATTTTAAAATTAGTCAAGGTAAAGGGCCTTAGGTCCTAAAGGACCTAGAGGTCCTTTTGAAGAATCTTTCTGTGGTACTTTAGATAATAATGTACTTTGGTTTTATGACATCATCTTAAGTTTTTAAAAAGCAGGATTTTGTTTTTTCTTACCTGTTTATTGAATTTGACTTTCGCCCAGCACTATACTATGTGATTTACAATAATTCATTTCTTCTTCATACTTCCCAATCACATAGGTACTGTTACTATTATACTGATGTTATAGAAGAGAAAATAGGACAAACGAGTTTAAGAATCTTGTCCAAGGTCACACAGTAATTTTAGGAGCTAGTATTTGAACCTGGGCCATCTGGCTCTAAAAGGGGTGCTGTATTGTTTTCTCTGAAGTACACATGATTTCATCTTTGTAAAAAAGTGTATGAAGACAAGCTCCTGAAGGGAATATGAAAATGGTTAGGGTAGTTGTGGGATTGTGGCTTTTTATTTAAAATCTTTTAATGTATCTTTTTACAATAAGATGTGTGCCATAGTACAGTTTATAGTAGAGTTCATTTTTACAAATATTCATCTCACTGGATTTTTACAACTTTACAAAATAGACATTTTCCTATTCTTATAGATGAGGGGAAAAACCTTTATCATTGCTAAAAGTAATCTTAAAGTAATGCTAAAAGTAATCTTAAAGCTCCTAATTCAGTATTGATACATTATAGTTGGGACTGAATCAGATCCCCTGCCTTGGGGAGATTCTTAGGAACTCAGGTAGGTATGGTGGGTCTCTTAGCAAATGGGAAATCGAATTTGGGGAATTCTGAATGAATTGAAAAATTCTGAACGGAAGTAGTAGTTTAGTATGCCATTGATGTTGCCTTAAGCATAACCTTTTCTTGTGTGGTTTTATGAAAAAAGCACCAGGAGTCAGTTCTAGTTGTAGAATATAAATTAGCATTGTGATTAATGTGGCATTTTGTGCAGTTTTGTGTAGCACTTAAATTTTTTTTTATATTAAATAGACACTAGTGTGTCTCCATCTCATTTTATAAGCTAAAATAGAATAGAATCCTGTGTAAGGAAAGAGTGGATAACAGAGTGTTACTGATTTTGTTCATACTATTCATACTATCATGTGACGATCCAAGGATTTTGCAAATAACTACTATTTCTGAAGAACAGGATACTGGAAATGTTGGAGGCACTTTGGGGGTCAGGCATGGCATGTTCATTATCCTCATAATAATAGCTAACACTTATTGAATTTCACTCTTTTCCAGGCATTTTGTTCAACCTGCATTATTGTAATCCTCAAAACCTTCTTATAAGATTGATACCAACCTCATTATAGATGAGGGAACTAAGATTTAGAGGAGTTAAGTAACTTGCACAAGGTCACACAACTACAAAGTGGTGGAGCTGGAGTTTGATCAGGTCTTTTGCCACCAGAGATCAAACTTTTAACCAATACAGAATATTGCCCTTTACTGGTTCAGTGAATAATGACTGATCATTTATCATCTCTCAGACGCTATTCTAGGCACTAGACATATGTCAATAATGAAAACAGAAAAATCTTTCCCCTTTAGAGCTAAAGGAGACAGATAGTAAGTAAAAGCAGCTATGTTAGATAATAATAAGTGCAATTAAAAAAAAGGCAGATGAAGGATGTAGTTTATGGATGGGGAGTGTTACATGTTTAGATAGAGTGGACTGGGAAGTCTAAGAGGATGACATTTGAATAAAGACCCAAGGAAGATGAAGGAGCAAACCAGGTGGCTATCTGGGATAAAAGTCAAAACAGCAATGGGCATGCTTGGTGTGTTCAAAAAATAGGAAGGAGGTCATTCTGGCTAGAGTTAGTGAGTAAAGAGGAGAGGAGTTAGAGATGATTAGATCATAGAGATAAGAAGAGAAAGCTGGTGGCATATCTTATAGGGCCTTTGTAAAGTCTTTGCCTTTTACTGAAACCATTGGAGTATTTGAGCAGTAAAATGCTATTATCTGGATCTCTCTGGGTGCTCTTTATATATGGATGAAGGGTGGGCATCAAGGGCAGAAGCACAGAGAGATGTTGTTGTTCAGTTGCTTGGTCATGTCTGATTCTTTGCGACCCCGTAGACTGCAGCATGCTAGGCTTTCCTGTCCTTCACCATCTCCTGGAACTTGCTCAAACTTGCGTCCATTGAGTCAGTGATGCCATTCAACCATCTCATCCTCTTATCATCCCCTTCTCCTCCTGCCTTCAATCTTTCCCAGCATCAGGGTCTTTTCCAGTGAGTCTGCTGTTCACATCAGGTGGCCAAAGAATTAAGAGTTTCAGCTTTAGCATCAGTCCTTCCAGTCAATATTCAGGGTTGATTTCCTTTAGGTTTGACTGATTTGATCTCCTTGCAGTCCAAGGGACTCTCAAGAGTCCTCTCCAACATCACTTCTTCAACAGTTCAAAAACATCAATTCTTCAACACTCAGCCTTCTTTATGGTCCAACTCTGACATCTAATCATGACTACTGGAAAAACCATAGCCTTGACTATACGGACCTTTGTCAGCAAAGTAATGTCTCTGATTTTTAATATGCCTTCTAGGTTTGTCATAGCTTTTCTTCCAAGAGCAAGCGTCTTTTAAATTCATGGCTGCAGTCATCATCTGCAGTGATTTTTGAGCCCAAGAAAATAAAGCCTGTCACTGTTTTCATTGTTTCCCCATCTATTTGCCATGAAATGATAGGAACGGATGACATGTTAGAAGGCTAATAGTTGGTGAAAAATGAGGATTTGTACCAACAAGTTTCATAGTTCTTGAGGTGGTGATAAGTAGCAATATTTTGGGTATCTAAAGTTTCAAATCTAAAATTTTAAGGCTTTAAGTAGCAGATACCTACCTACTCACATACTTAAGACAACCTATCAGATTTCAAGTTTATTTTTCTTAATTATCATAGTTTAGTAACACATGCTCATTGTACACAATCTAGAAAATAGGAGGGGAAAATAATGAGCACTATTAATATCATCTGAGCTAGGCTTATGGCTCAGATGATAAAGAATCTGCCTGCAATGCATGAGACCTGGTTTCGATCCCTGGGTCAGAAAGATCTGGAGAAGGGAAAGGCAACCCACTCCAATATTCTTGCCTGGAGAATTCCATGGACAGAGGATCCTGGTGGGCTACAGTCCACGGGATCACAAAGAGTCGGGCAGGATTGTGCGACTAACTTTTCACTTTCATGGGCTTCCTGGTAGCTCAGCTGGTAAAGAATCTGTCTGCAGTGCAGAAGAACTCGGTTTGATTCTTGGGTCAGGACGTTCCCCTAGAGAAGGAATAGGCTACTTACTCCAGTGTATTCTTGGGCTTCCCTGGTGCCTCACACAGTAAAGAATCCAAAACACCAATACAGTATACTAATGCATATATATGGAATTTAGAAAGATGGTAACAATAACCCTGTATACGAGACAGCAAAAGAGACACTGATGTATAGAACAGTCTTTTGGACTCTGTGGGAGAGGGAGAGGGTGGGATGATTTGGGAGAATGGCATTGAAACATGTATAATATCATATATGAAATGAGTCGCCAATCCAGATTCGATGCATGATACTACATGCTTGGGGCTGGTGCACTGGGACGACCCAGAGGGATGGTACAGGGAGGGAGAAAGGAGGAGGGTTCAAGATGGGGACACGTGTATACCTGTGGCGGATTCATGTTGATATATGGCAAAACCAATACAATATTGTAAAGTTAAAAAAAAAAAAAAAGAATCCACCTGCAGTGCGGGAGACCTGGATTTGATCCCTGGGTTGGGAAGATCCCCTGGAGGAGGGCATGGCAACCCATTCCAGTATTTTTGCCTGGAGAATCCCCATGGACAGAGGTACCTGGTGGGCTACTGTTCATGGGGTCGCAAAGAGTCGGACATGACTGAGTGACTAAGCACAACACACATTAATATCATATCTTAGCATGTTTTCCCTTGTCCTTTGTCATAAAGATTGAGCCTAAAAATCTATCTACGGTAAACTGACTTTGTGTTTTCCTAGTAAAATGTTAACTCCTTTAGAGCAAGAGTGTGCTCTTTATTTCTCTATTTTGGGTATCTACCACAGTATCTGCTTTATAAGTTAAGTGCTGGGTACTGCTTCTTTTGTTTGAATTAACTGTGTTTATCAGTTCGGTGCCATATTCTTGCACATTCTTTGAGGAGATATTGTGTCTTTTTTTCATTTGTTTTGAGGTTTGGTGAATGAGCAGTTAGTTTGTGTTGGTAGACTTAGTATACTCTGTGCTTCAGCCATACTTTTTATGTTTAGAGTTTTCTATAAGTTTTTCTCATTTTTCTGCCTTTGTATTTGCTGTTTTCTCTGCCTGGAACTCCTTTCCTTTTTTCTGTGCCTGACATACTCCTATCTGTCTTTAAAAACTTTTAACATAACTGTCACCTCTAAAAAACCTTTCGTTAACTTTTCAAACAGCTTAAGTGATCCTTCTTTAGGGTCCCACTTCCCCCCCCCATTTATATCTCTTTTATAAACATTGCTGTCATGACTTTTTCAGTCTGTCTGTATAGCACTGTTAGCCCAAGATGTAGGGACTTCATTTTATGTATCATTATAGCCCCATCATCATAATACAGTGCTTTAGTGCATAGGAGTTTACTGTGTGGCTAATGGGATCGATGAATGAATGCTGAAAAGGGTCACTGAAGTAAGAAAAGAAGGAAATCAGTTTAGTTTGAGGGTAGAGAGAAGCGTATAGAAGAGGCCTCGAGCTTTGCATCAAAAGACTAGTTGGAGGAGGAAGATGGAAGACTTTATAGTATGAGGAAGGTGGGAAATGAAGGTATGTGGTATGTTTTGGTTTTGTAAATGAACTTTGCTACATCGAGGGTTTGTGCATGTGATTGATGGAAGGTAAGATGGCAACCAAAGATTGGTACCACATTGTGGGATACCTGAAATCAGGGCAAGGTGTTTGACCTTTATTATTCTGTGTATAGCAAGGATGTGAGATTTCTGTTGTTTTTTGTTATTGTTTTAGGAGACGAACAAATTCTTGTTAAAAATGATGATTGGGGATAATTAGTTTTATATTGGTATAGATGTGAATTAGGGGAAAGTAGTGGCAGGAAAGACAGACACACCTGCCTGAGTGATGAGAAAATGGGATATTATTTTTATCGTGTATTCAGATAAAATATTATTTGAAGTACTACTTCCATATTTTGCACTTTTAAAATGGAAGTAAATTGACATAACTATATATTAGTTTTATGTAACGATATAAGTGATTCAATATTTGTATACATTGCAAAATGATCACAAGTCCAGTTAACTTTGGTCATCATACATAGTTGATTTTTTAAATGTAATTTTATTTTTTAATTGAAGTAGAATTGATTTTAAATGTTGTGTTTCAGATGTACAACACAGTGACTAGTTATATCTATTCTTTTTCAGATTCTTTTCCATTACAGGTTATTACAAGATACTGAGTATAGTTCCCTATGCTATATAGTAGGTCATTGTTGTTTGTTTATTTTGTATATAGTAGGATATCCAACCAGTCCATTCTAAAGGAGATCAGCCCTGGGTGTTCTTTGGAAGCAATGATGCTAAAGCTGAAACTTCAGTAGTTTGGCCACCTCATGTGAAGAGTTGACTCATTGGAAAAGACTCTGATGCTGGGAGGGACTGGGGGCAGGAGGAGAAGGGGACAGCAGAGGATGAGATGGCCGGATCGCATCACTGACTCAATGGATGTGAGTTTGAGTGAACTCCAGGAATTGGTGATGGACAGGGAGGCCTGGCGTGCTGCGATTCATGGGGTCTCAAAGAGTCGGACATGACTGAGCGACTGAACTGAACTGAGGGTATATCTCTTAATCCCAAACTCTTAATTTATCCCTCTCATACATAATTGATTTTTTCCCCTTGTGATTAGAACTTTCAAGATGTATTTTGCTGCTGCTGCTGCCAAGTCGCTTCAGTTGTGTCCGACTCTGTGCGACCCCATAGACGGAGTCTATGGAGTGGGCCATTTCCTTCTCCAATGTGTGAAAGTGAAGTCGCTCAGTCGTATCTGACTCTTAGTGACCCCATGGACTGCAGCCTACCAGGCTCCTCCGCCCATGGGATTTTCCAGGCAAGAGTACTGGAGTGGGTCGCCAGTGCCTTCTCCATGTATTCTGATAGCTTCTTTCAAATATGCAATACAGTATTATTAACTATAGTCATTATGCTGTACATACCATTATAAAATGACTTACTCATTTTATAACCGGTAATTTGTACTTTTTGACCCCCATCACCCAATTCCCACCCCAATTCCACTTCCAAGCAACCACCAATCTTTTTGTCTATCTCATTGAGGTAGGTACTATGCCAAGTGAAATAAGTCAGAACAGAACAAGATAAATACCATATGATCTCAGTTATATGTGGAATCAAATAAGCAAACAAAAAAACGGATTGCGAAGAGTTGGACCCAACTTAGTTACTAAACAGCCAACAGGCAGCATCATTAGTTTACAGTCATATAAAATTTTGGATTTTATATATTTTATTAGTTCAGTTTATCTTCTAGCTCTGTGCTGAAAGGAACTTTTTACAATTTCATGTCTAAGGTAACTTTAAAAGATTATTATTTTGGGCTGTGCTGGGTCTTTGTTGCTGTGTGCAGGGTTTCTCTAGTTGCGGCAAGCAGGGGCTGCTCTCTCGTTGTGGTGTCGGGCTTCTGATTTTGGTGGCTTCTCTTGTTGTGGAGCTCCAGGGTGTGGGCTTTAGTAGTTTCAGCCCATAGGCTCAGTAGTTGTGGTGCACAAGCTTAGTTGCTCCGTGGCATGTGGAAAATCCTGAACCAGTGATTGAACCCATGTCGCCTGCCTTGGCAGACAAATTCTTAACCACTGGACCACCAGGGAAGTCCCACTTTTTTTTTTTCTTAACAAGCTCTGGATCTCAGCACTTCTGCTCCAGTAACTTAGCAATCTTTTTTCCTTTCTGTTTTCCCAAAAACATGTGAAACAGGATCTAGTCAGGATAAGTGTTTATCTATACTCATGATGAAATCAGGCTGAACTGAAGATAGGTACATATCCATTTAGAGTTCTTTAGAATTTGTTTTCTAATATTGGGTATTCCTGGACATGCATTTGTGTAACTAGTACATGTGGATTCTTTTGGAAAAGGTATTTGGGAGTAAGAAAAATGATCTAGTGGAATATCTGGGGCTTTGATGTTACTTGAAATCTTATTTTGACACTACACTGATTTGATTTGGTTTGAACATTTCTATATTTTCCCTACTTGTGAATGATTTTTAAATAGTGATCACAAAGCTTGAAGTGAAGTGAAAAGTCGCTCAGTCGTGTCTGACTCTTTGCAACCCCATGGACTGTACAGTTCATGGAATTCTCCAGGCCAGAATACTGGAGTGCGTAGCCTTTCCCTTCTCAAGGGGATCTTCCCAAGCTAGGGCTCGAACCCAGGTCTCCCGCATTGCAGGCAGATTCTTTACCAGCTGAGCCACAAGAGAAACCCAAGAATACTGGAGTGGGTGGCCTATCCCTTCTCCAGCGGATCTTCCTGACCCAGGAATTGCACTGGGGTCTCGTGTATTGGAGGTGGATTCATTACCAACTGAGCTACCAGGGAAGCCAACCTTTCAAAACCTCAGATTATCTCCATTTTCACTGGCAGTCCCTAGCCCCTTTCAGTGTTTTGCAGATGGCTACCACTGTTTCAGCATCAAATCCAAACTGAAAACATCCAGGCACAGCATTATCCAATAGAACTTTCTGCAACGATGGAAATGCTCTGTGTCTGCACTGTCCCATACGGCAGCCACTAGTCCCGGGTGAACAGAGCGCTTGATATGTAACTAGTCTGACTGAGGAACTGAATTTTTAATTTCACGTAATTTTAATTAATTTAATTTAAAATAGCCACCTGTGCCTAGTGGCTGTCATATTAGAGAGTGCATGTCTAGAGGAAGAAGAGAAACCTCGAGTATCAAGAGCAGGAAAGTTTTTCCTGGAAGTCCCCCAGTGGATTTTCCCAGGTGTGTCTTTGGTCCAAAGTCAGTCACATGCCTCCTCCTAAATCAAATATTGGCAAGGAAAACCATTTCCCCATGTAGCTTAAAATAATCAGGATTCAGTGCTGGCACAGTGGACCCGGCCCTGCCTGGGTGGGTGCAGGCAGCTGGGCATGGAAGGGCTCAGAGGTGCCAAGCCGGCCTGTGGTGGGTGAGGGGCCCGGCTGGAGCCAGAGCTGTGGCTATGAAGCTTCTGGGTCCTTCATGATGAAAGATCTGGGGACACTTCTCTCTCCTTTGTGAGGTTTATAGGTTGGGCGGTAAAGAGATGGCTGACAGTATCAAATCTGCAGGACCTTGCCAGGGGAATCAAAGCTTAGGGCTAGTGAAAATTACCTACATCCCAACTCATCTTAGTGTGTGAAGAAGTATGTAACTGGGCAACATTCTAACTACAAAGAGAGGACTGGTACTCCTAAATGATAATAATCCAGTGTTTTGAATAATGTTAATTTTTCCTAAACTTCCTTGCCTATAACATCCAAGGCATGGGTTTACTTTTGCCTATAAGAGCTGCTGCTGCTCCTGCTGCTAAATCACTTCAGTCGTGTCCAACTCTGTGCGACCCCATAGACGGCAGCCCACCAGACTCCACCGTCCCTGGGATTCTCCAGGCAAGAACACTGGAGTGGGTTGCCATTTCCTTCTCCAATGCATGAAAGTGAAAAGTGAAAGTGAAGTCGCTCAGTCATGTCCAACTCTTAGCGACCTCATGCACTGCAGCCTACCAGGCTCCTCTGTCCATGGGATTTGCCAGGCAAGAGTATTGGAATGGGGTGCCATTGCCTTCTCCGGCCTATAAGAGCAGAGGAGGTTATAACACGGACAAAATATGGAACACTCTCTATGACATTCAGAGAAAATTCAGGAATATTCCCTTTGTTGCCTACCGGTGAGGCCTTAGCCTTCCAAGCTACATAAGGAGAAAAGTTCAGTCCATTCCTTTCTCTGCATCTTTATTACAAGGAAAAAGTTTAAAATTCTAAAGAAATATCTAGTCTCATTTCATTGTACAATTTGGGATGATTGACTAAGGACTGGTTTTCTTTTTTTTTGGTTTTTGAGGTTTTATCTTACCTTACATTTTTAAAAATGTTGCTTATTTTATTTTTGGCTGCCCTGGGTCTTCATGGCTGCATGCCTACTTTAATTGTGGCGAGTGGGGCTGCTCTCTAGGTGTAGTGCATGGGCTTCTCTTTGCAGTGGCTTTTCTTGCGGAGCACAGGCTCTAGGTTCTCAGGCTTATTAGTTGCAGCTCCTGGGCTCTAGAGCACAGGCTCAATTGTTGTGGTGCATGAACTTAATTGCTCTGCAGCATGTGGAATCTTCCTGGACCAGGGATCAAACCTGTGTCTCCTGCATTGGCAGGTGGATTCTTTACTACTGAGCCACCAGGGGAAACCCTGACTTTTATATGTATATATATGGTCCCATCACTTCATGGGAAATAGATGGGGAAACAGTGGAAACAGCATCAGACTTTATTGTTTGGGGCTCCAAAATCACTGCAGATGGTGACTGCAGCCATGAAATTAAAAGACGCTTACTCCTTGGAAGGAAAGTTATGACCAACCTAGATAGCATATTGAAAAGCAGAGACATTACTTTGTCAACAAAGATTTGTCTAGTCAAGGCTATGGTTTTTCCAGTAGTCATGTATGGATGTGAGAGTTGGACTGTGAAGAAAGCTGAGTGCCAAAGAATTGATGCTTTTAAACTGTGGTGTTGGAGAAGACTCTTGAGAGTCCCTTAGACTGCAAGGAGATCCAACCAGTCCATCCTAAAGGAGATCAGTCCTGGGTGTTCATTGGAAGGACTGATGCTGAAGCTGAAACTCCAGTACTTTGGCCACCTCATTCGAAGAGCTGACTCATTGGAAAAGACTCTGATGCTGGGAGGGATTGGGGACAGGAGGAGAAGGGGACGATAGAGGATGAGATGGCTGGATGGCATCACTGACTCGATGGACATGAGTTTGGGTAAACTCCGGGAAGTTGGTGATGGACAGGGAGGCCTGGTGTGCTGCGATTCATGGGGTCACAAAGAGTCGGACACAACTGAGCGACTGAACTGAACTGATATATATAATTTCTTTATTTTTAAATTTAGTTTTAATTGGAGGATAATGCCTTACAATGTTGTGTTCTGCCATACAACAGCATGAATCAGTCGTAAATACATGCATATCACCTCCCTCCTGAACCTCTCTCCCACTCTTGCCCCATATTAGATAATAAGGACTGGTTTTCTTCACAGAGATCCTTAAGTCATTATGTTCAAGTTGTCAATTAGGTGGGCTGTGCAAAAAGTGCTCTTACTTAAATAGAATTTGGAAACTTTGTTCAAGTTTTTAGAGTTAAAAATGGAAGGTTATGAACCCTCATAGGTGAATTAACAAATATTTAGTATGGAGTGTTGGTAGGATTAGGCTTATAATACTTCATTGTAATTTCTTCCTACTATTGTCATCTGAATGCAATTTGAGAAAGCATTTTAATTAGATCTTTAATTTGTGGATCATTTTATATTCTTGAACTTGAATAGCCATGCGGTTCCTTCAGTTAACCATTAGTAAGGACATGCAGCAAGAAATGTATTTGCTCTCCAGTATTTTTTCTAATATAGTCCGTTTAGTGAATATACAAATACAAAGATCACAATATTGAATTGTCATTTGTCAGTTCCTTATGAAAAACTGTATTTCCTGACTGACAAAGTGATCTTTCAATACAGCACAAGTTTTGTTTTTCTGGTAGAAAGCTTACATTGTATTTTGATGTAATACATAGTCCTTTCTTGAGAAAAATATAGAAGATAAATAATTGAACATATATTAGGAAATGCTTAATATGTGAAACAGACACTTAAGACATTTTGCTAAATCAGAATTTAGTCCAGCATCTTAGACTTTCTAATACGCCACAAGATGACATTGACCCAAACTCTATTAGAATACTGATTTCTTTGCTGTTATAAACATTAAAATAATAGTGACTTATACATGACATATATTTGTTTATTTTTCATGTAACTGTCCAAACATAAATAGTCCAGGACTGGTAATATGGCTATAAGGAAGCCCTCCAGCCTCTTATATACCCTCTACTTCTATCTCATGGTACCATATGTATATGGCTACTCCAGCACCTGCCACAGCACAGAATAAAAAGAGGTAAGGAACTCTTTCTCTCTTAAGGGCCCTTGCTTTTTCCATTGACTGGAATTTTTTCATACAAAGGAGACTTGGGTGCTTTCCCATTGGCTCAGTGGTAAAGAATCCACCTGCAATGCAGGAGACACAGGAGATGAGGGTTCAGTCGCTGGGTTGGGAAGATCCCCTCGAGGGGGAAATAACAACCCACTCCAATATTTTTGCTGGAAAAATCCCATGGACAGAGGGGCCTGGTGGACTACAGTCTGTGGGGTTGCAGAGTTGGACACGACTGAAGCAGCTGAGCACATGTACTGAGCATTCATAAAATTCATCATAAAACAAGCCATAAAGGACACTTTCATACATTCCCTAAAATGTTGCATGCAGATGTTTTGCTGAAAATTCTCTTGTGATAAAAGAACACAGACATGCACATGTAAACACACATACTATATATGTATATATATATACATTATACGTGATATATGTGAGTGTATGTGCAGATGGTTAACAGTCTCTGTTATTCATTATTTTGAGATACTTTCCCAGATGCTGAAGTGTCTTCTGAGTTACCGCTAAAAGAACAGATTGTGCTTGATAGAACTTCAATCTTAGGTCTATTGTATTCTAATCTTCTATACATATGTAGCCTATGGGTTTAGAAACTTATAGTGAATTAAGTGAAGCATTTAGTTTCCAAAGATGTCTGAGTATATATTGAATTTGTTAACCAGTTCTAATAATATATGTATGTATTTATGGGAATACAATGAAATACAATATAATTTGATATGCAGATTCTTGATTTACAGGCTGTTTATCAAAAATAGATGTAATATGCAGAGTAAAATCAAGTAGTACTTTATTAAAATAAATACCTTTTTTTGTAGCTATTTTCCACAAAAGAAAAGAAATGATCACTTAATGTTGTAGTCCACTTAAGTTGCATTATGATCTAGAAGATTTTAGGTCTTATTTTAGGTTTTATTTTAAAATTATTACCAGTTTGAGATTATAAAGATAATTGGTGCATGCATCTTACTGTAAATGAAGGAAAATGTGTATATTCAGCTATGTATATTAATTTAATAGATCCCATAATATTTTGTATGTAAACATATGAACATTAATGATAGTTCCTTTTAGTGTAGTGATTTTGATAATGAATTCCAACTAAGACATTTCAACTTAGAAGACAATTTTAACTGCATTTTAAACTAATACTCTACATTTAGAAAGTTTTATAGTTTAAAAAGTACTTTTCATGTATATGACATTTCAGAGTATCCTAGAGCTTGTTTTTAATGATTCTTTCTTTCTGATAAATGTTTTCAAATCTTTAAGTTTCTCTTTTTAAGTCTTAGTTGGATTTCATATATCTTGACATGTTTTTCTTTGTCATTCACCTCTAACTATTATAGAATTTCCTCAATAATTCACACATTACTTTCTGGTTAAAAGGTTTTTAAAGTTCTCTTTTGATTGTTTTATTTATTTTGGTTTTAATTTATATCCTTATGCTTTGTGAACAGCTTGTATTTTGCTAATTTGGGGGTTATCAAGGTATCTTTGTAGCCTATTACATGATCAGTTTTTATGAATGTTCTGTGTAAGCTCACAAAGAATATAATCTTATGTTTGTTGTAATGTAATAGCTCATCAATCTTTCAAGGTAGCATTTTTCAAATCTTTGACCTTTTTTTCATAATTTTTTTGCTTTATAATTTTTCAAGTGTGAATTAAGAACCTCTAGTTAGAATCGTTGATCTGTTGCTTCTGCACCAGATTTTTTCAGTTGTTGCTTTATGTACACTGAGCCTGCACATATATATACACACTCATCTTGTTAACAGTATGTAGTACTCATATTTGTCTCTAATTGTTCCCATTCCCACCCCCTTCATTTTTCTTTTGTTGTTCTTGTGTTGCTTTTGAGAACATTTGATCAGTTGATCTTATTCTTTTCTGTGTGATCTCTTCTCGCCCTCCTTGTCAGAAGCTTTGTCTCCAATTTTTTTGAGATATAATTAACTTATAGCACTTAATGTAAGTTTAAGGTGTACAGCATAATAATTTGACTTGTATCATGAAAAATTATTAAAGTTTCAGTTCAGTTCAGTCGCTCAGTCGTGTCTGACTCTTTGCGACCCCATGAACCGCAGCACACTAGACCTCTCTGTCCGTCACCAACTGCTGGAGTCTACCCAAACCCATGTCCATTGAGTTGGTGATGCCATCCAGTCATCTCATCCTCTGTTGTCCTCTTCTAAGTTTAGTGGACATTATTTCATATAGATATAAAATTAAAATAATAGGAGAAAAGCTTTCTTTTTTATGATGACAACTCTTGAGATTTACTCTGTTGACAACTTTTGTGTGTAACACATAGCAGTGTTAATTATATTTATCATGTCGTTCATTGCATCCCTAGAACTTATTTATCGTATATCTGGAAATTATAGTACCTTTTGATTACTTCCATCCAGTTCTCCCTCCCCCAATCCCCTGCATCTGGTAAGTGCAAATCTGATCTCTTTTTCTATGAGTTTGTTTGTATGTTTGTTTTTGAAGTATAATTGACCTACAACACATTAGGTCCTATTATACAGCATAGTGATTTTCTTCTATCATTTCAAAAGGATTACCACCGTAAATCTAATTACAATTTGTCACCATGGAAAGATATTGCTTAGTTATTGACTATATTCCCCACACTGTACTTTTTATACTGGAGACTACTTTTAATATTTTGCAACTGGAAGTTTGTACCTCTTAATCTTACTCACATTTTTCTTTACTCCCCCACCCCAGTCCCACCAGGCAGCCACTTGTTTCATTCTCTGTATCTATAACTCTTGCTCTGTTTTGTTATATTTGTTCATTTATTTTGTTTTTTCAATTCCACTTATAAGTGAAATCATACAGTGTTTGTCTTTCTTAGTCTGAGTTATTTCACTTAGCATAGTACCCTCTAGGCCCATTCATGTTTTGCAGATGGTGAGATTTCATTCTTTTTTATGCCTGAGTAATATTACAGTGTGTGTGTGTGTGTGTGTGTGTGTGTGTGTGTGTGTATCTTTATCTGTTCATTATCTGTTCATCTATTGATAGGCACCTTAGATGTATCTTATCTTGGTTATTGTAAATAATGCTGCAATGAGCATAACAGTGCATGTATTGTTTCTAATCAATGCTTTTGTTTTCTGTGGATAAAAACCTGGGAGTAGAATTGCTGGGTAATGTGGAGTTCTCTTTTTATTATTTTGAAGAATCACCATACAGTTTTCTGTTAACGGTTGCCCCAAATTTCATTTCTACCAACAGTGTGCCAAAGTTTATTTAGTTTTTGCCACATTCTCCCCAGTGCTTCTTATTTGTTCTCTTTTTGATGGTAGCCATTCTAAAAGGTGTGAGGTGATAGCTCATTGTGGCTTTGATTTGCATATTCCCAGTGATTAGAGATGTTGAGCATCTTTTCATGTGCTCTTTGGCTACTTGTATTTTTTCTTCGGAAAAATGTCTGTTCACATCCTATGCCCATTTTTTGTTGTTTTCATGTTGAGTTGTATGAGTTCCTTGTATAGTTCGGTATTAAACCCATATCAGGTATATTGTTGGCAGATATATTCTCCGTTCAGTAGGCAGCCTTTTCATTGTGTTGATAGTTTCCTTTGCTATGCATTAGTTTTTCAATTTGATGTGGTTCCATTTGTTTATTTTTGCTTGGTTCCCTTTCCTGAAGAGACATATCCTAAAAAATATTACTAAGTTCAGTTCAGTTCAGTTGCTCAGTCGTGTCCGACTCTTTGCGACCCCATGAATCGCAGCTCGCCAGGCCTCCCTGTCCATCACCAACTCCCGGAGTTCACTCAGACTCACGTCCATCGAGTCAGTGATGCCATCCAGCCATCTCATCCTTCATTCTTTCTGGAGTTATTTCTCCACTGATCTCCAGTAGCATATTGGGCACCTACTGACCTGAGGAGTTCCTCTTTCAGTATCCTATCATTTTGCCTTTTCATACTGTTCATGGGGTTCTCAAGGCAAGAATACTGAAGTGGTTTGCCATTCCCTTCTCCAGTGGACCACATTCTTTTCAGATCTCTCCACCATGACCTGCCCGTCTTGGGTTGCCCCACGGGCATGGAATATTAGTAAGACCGGTATCAAAAAGAGTATTGCCTATAAGTTTTGTCTAGAAGTTTTTTGCTTTCAAGTCTTAAATTTAAGTAAGAATTTAATACTGTTTGAATTTATTTTTTTGGATGATGTGAGAGAGTAGTCTAGTTTGTTTCTTTTCATGTAGCTATTCAGTTTTCCAAACAGCCTTTATTGAAAGGGCTATATTTTCTCCATTGCATATTTTGTCCCCTTTGTTGTAGATTAATTGGGTTCATTTCTGGCTTTCTGTTCTGTTTCCTTGATTTGTATATGTCTGTTTAGGGGCTGGGGCCAGTGCCATACTGTTTTGATAACTATTACTTTGTAGTGTAGTTTGAAATCAGAGTCCACCTTTGTTCTTTCTCAAGATTATTGTGGCTATTTTCATTCTTTGTGTTTCCATACAAATTTGGGAATTATTTGTTTTAGTTCTATGAAATATGCCATAGATATTTTGGTAGGGATTGAATTGAATCTGTAGTTTGCTTTGAGTAATATGTAACTACTTTGAGTAATATGTAATAATTTTAACAATATTAATTCTTTCACTCCAGGAACTCTTTATATATTTCTGTTTGTGTTGTCTTTAATTTCTTTCTTTGGTATCATGATTTTCAGAGTATAGGACTTTTACCTTCTAAGTTAGATTAATTTCTAAATATTTGGTTCTTTTTAATGCAACTGTGAATGGGATTGCTGTCTTAATTTCTCTTTCTGATAACTTTGTTGTTAGTGTATAGAAGTACAACAGCTTTTTGCATACTAATTTTATATCCTTCAGCTTTACCAAATTCATTGATGAGTTCCAGTAGTTTTTTGGTGGTGTCTTTAGGGTTTTCTATGTATAGTATCATGTCATCTCCTAACAGTGGCAGTTTTACTTCTTTCTTTTATATTTGGATTCCTTTTATTTCTTGTCTGATTGATGTGATTAGGACTTCCAGTACTGTGTTGAATAAAAGTGGTGAGAGTGGGCATCCTTGTCTTGTTCCTGATCTTAAAGGAAATGCTTTCAGTTTTTCGATATTGAGTATGGTCTTAACTGTGGACTTAATGTAATATGGCCTTTGTTATGTTGAAGTCTGTGCCCTCTGTGCCCACTCTGTTGAGAGGTTTTTGTTTCTCTCTATACAAAGTGAAGTGAAAGTTGCTCAGTCGTGTCTGACTCTCTGCGACCCCATGGACTATACATTGCATGGAATTCTCCAGGCCAGAATACTGGAGTGGGTAGCTTTTCCCTTCTCCAGGGGAACTTCCTAATCCAGGGATCGAACCCAGGTCTCCCACATTACAGGCAGATTCTTTACCAGCTGAACCACAGGGAAGCCCTCTCTCTGTACAAAAGAACTGTACAAAAAATATCTTAATGACCCGGATAACCACGATGGTGATTCACGTAGACCCAAGATCTTATAGTGTGAAGTCAAGTGGTCCTATGAACAAAGACAGTGGAGTTGAAGTTTCAGCTGAGCTATTTCAAATCCTAAAAGTTGATGCTGTTAAAGTGCTGTACTCAATATGCCAGCAAATTTGGAAAACTCAGCAGCGGCCACAGGACTGGAAAAGGTCAGTTTTCATTCCAATCCCAAAGAAGGACAATGTCAAAGAATATTCACTACCGCACAATTACGCTCATTTCACACTCTAGCAAAATAATGCTCAAAATCCTTCAATCTAGGCTTCAACAGTATGTAAATGGAGAACTTCCAGATGTATAAGCTGGATTTAGAAAAGGCAGAGGAACCAGAGATCAAATTGCCAACATGCGTTGGATCATAGAAAAACAGAGAGTTCCAGAAAAACATCTACTTGTGCTTCATTGACTACTCTGAAGCCTTCACCTGTGTGGATCACAACAAACTGTGGAAAATTCTTCAAGAGATGGGAATACCAGACCACCTTACTTGCCTCCTGCTAAACCTCTTGTCAGGTCAAGAAGCAACAGTTAGAACTGGACATGGAACAACGGTCTGGTTCCAAAATGGGAAAGGAGTATGTCAAGGTTGTATATTGTCACCCTGCTTATTTAACTTAAATGCAGAGTATGTCACATGAAATGCTGGGCTGGATGAAGCACAAGCTGGAATTAAGATTGCAGGGAGAAATATCAGTAACCTCAGATACGCAGATGACAACAGCCTAATGGCAAAAAGTAAAGAGGAGTTAAAGATCCTCTAGGTGAAAGTGAAAGAGGAGAGTGAAAAAGCTGGCTTAAAAACTCAACATTCAGAAGGCGAAGATCATGGCGTCTGGTCCTATCACTTCATGGCAAATAGATGGGGAAACAGTGGAAACAGTGTCAGACTTTATTTTCTTGGGCTCCAAAATCATTGTGGATGGTGACTGCAGCCATGAAATTAAAAGATGCTTGCTCCTTGGAAGAAAAGCAGTGACAAACCTAGACAGTGTATTAAAAAAGCAAAGACATCACTTCACCGACAAAGGTCTGTCTAGTCAAAGCTATAGTTTTTCCAGTAGTCATATACAGATATGAGAGCTGGACAATAAAAAAGGGTGAATGCCAAAGAATTGATGCCTTTAAACTGTGGTGCTGGAGAAGACTCTTGAGAATCCCCTGGACTGCAAGGAAATCAAACCAGTCAATCCTAAAGGAAATCAACAGTGAATTTTCATTGGAAGGACTGATGCTGAAGCTGCAATACTTTGGCCACCTGAGGCGAAGAGCTAACTCATGGAAACACCCTGATGCTGGGGAAGATTGAAGGCAGGAGGAGAAGGGGACAACAGAGGATGAGATGGTAGGATGACATCACCGACTCAATAGACATACGTTTGAGCAAGTTCCCAGAGATAATGAAGGACAGGGAAACTTGGCATGCTGCAATACATGGGCTCTCAAAGAGTTGAATACGACTGAGCGACTGAACAACGATAACAAATGTCTCTGTGTAGTTTTTTTCTGAAAGGCTTCAATTTCACTCTTTTATGTTTAGGTATAGTCTTTTTCTTATGTTCTTAGGACTCAGCTGTTTCAATCTGAAATCAAATACTGAATCTTGTGAAATTCTTGGCCAGTATTTTTTTAAATTCTTCCCCTTCATTTTTCCTTTTCTTTGCTTATGGAATTTCTGTTGGATAGATATTTACACGTATACTATTGATACTTTCCCTATTTTGCTTTTATTTTTTAGTATTTCATTGCTCTCCGATGTTCTTTGGGACATATCCTGGATTCAACCTTAATGATTACTCAATTGTTTTTCACTTCTGTCCATTCTGTTACTCATACCATTTGAACATTCTTTATTTCAATTATTATATTTTTATAGCCAGTTTCTTCTTAATTGATTATTCCTGCTTCATGCTTCTAATCTTTTCCCATGTCTGTTTATTATGATTGTTCAAAATTGTTTTGGGGAGACCTCCCTGGCAGTCCAGTGGTTAAGACTCTGTGCTTCCACTGCAGGGGGTGTGGGTTTTATCTTTGGTTGGAGAACTAAGATCCTGCATGCTACACGGTACAGCCAAACAATTAAAATTTTTTTTTAATTGTTTTTGGGATTGATTCTGCTCCTTTATTTCTCATGCATTTGGGTGTATTTATTTGTACTCCCTGTATTAGTGATGGTTCAGTGTTTCTTTATGTTTCCACTTTGTATTACTCTTTTATACTTCTCAGATGTTAGTTGATTCAGAGAATGAGAAACGGACATATACCAAGTTCATCCATTCTTGACACTTTACCCATGTGTTGCTTCTGTTTCTCAGAAGGGACACTCCTCTGTATGCATTGCTTACAATGGTAGGGTGCATTCCTCTCTTCTGTTTTAGTCCTGATGTCTGGTTGTTTCTGCTGGTTTCCTACACTAAAATAGTGGTAGCATGGGCAGTAATCTACCTCAGAAAATGCAGCTTAATAAAAGGGCACACAGCTAAAATTCCTAACCCCATTTATTCTCCTAATCAGTGGTTGCTGGTTTTCGTATGCTCTGTGACTCCCTAAGTATGCCCTACCATTATCTGTGTCTTCAAGGGTTACTGAACCAGATTGAGATTGATCAATGTTTGTATTATTTTACTGTCACTTCCACTGTATTCATAAGAAGGAGCTAACAGCCAGCAGATGGTACTGGGTTTTACCTTTTCAGGGACCAAAACCCATATCTTACTTTTACAAGTAATGGCTCTCAGTGATTATTGAGTTTCTTTAAAGTTCTCAGAACATCTTGGAGTATTATTTTTATGAACAAATAAGATGGAGATAAATGTATCTTTTAACAATTTATATCTCTTTCTTCATGCCGAAAATTGTGCTGTTCTGGTTATAGTTCATTTTGAAAACCTTTTATGATAGGAATATAATTGACTTGTAAAGTATTGTGATCTATTGAGTGCTTACTGTCTCCTGGGTACTGCACTAAGTGTTATATATATATAATGTTGATGAGAGACCAGGATGATTTCTCCAATGAGAAGTTTTAATAGGTTTATAGGAATTGTGGATAATTATTGACTCTTGAGGACAAAAATTATACTGAGATATTTTAGCAACAATAAAATTTCATTAAAGTCATAGAATGTTTTGGCTGTAGAAGAGGGAAATTATTGCAGAAGGAAATTTAGACATTGCTGTTGAGAGAACAGGTTGCACTAGTGATAAAGAACCTGCCTGCCAGTGCAAGAGATGTAAGAGACGTGGGTTAGATCCCTAGGTCGGGAAGTTCCCCTGGAGAAGAAATTGGCAACCCACTCCAGTATTGTTGCCTGGAGAATCCCATGGACAGAGGAGCCTGGCAGGCTATAGTAGAGGGGATGGCGAAGAATCAGACACTACTGAAGTGAGTAAGCAGCACCAGCAGGAGGGCTTCCCTCGTGGCTCAGCAGTAAAGAATCTGCCCGCCAATGCAGGAGACGCAGGTTTGATCCCTGTGTCAGGAAGAACCCCTGGAGAAGGAAATGGCAACCCACTCCACTGTTCTTCCCTGGGAAATCCCATGGACAGAGGAACCTGGCTAGCTAGTCCATGGGATCACAAAGAGTCAGACATGACTTAGCAACTGAACAACAACAACAAAATTGAGAGAACTGAGATATGGAGAGTTTGTCACTTTTATATAGTTTATGAGTTTTCTTTATTTTTGAGTTTGGGGTATATTTGTTTTGACTATACGGAACCATTTGTTGTTGGAGTGTTTAATATTTATAGATTATTTTTAATATAGATAATATTTATAATCTGTAATATAGATAATATTTATAGATCATTGCAAATGGAAAAGATCACTTAAAAGCTGTTTGTTGTGTGCTTGTGTGTTTTAAACTTAGATGTGAGAATATAACATAAACGATATCATTTCAGCTTCCTAAAGCAGTTAAAAAATTTTTTTTATTGCTTTATTGCTGCACATGGACTTTCTCTAGTTTCAGAGAGCAGGGGCTACTCTCTAGTTGCAGTGCATGGGCTTCTCATTGCAGTGGCTTCTCTTCTTGTGGAGCACGGCCTCTAGAGTGTCCAGGGTTCAGTGGTTGGGGTGCATGGGCTTACTTGTTCCACAGCATGTGGAATCTTCCTAGACCAGGGATTGAACCTGTGTCTCCTTCATTAGTCAGATTCTTACACGCTGTGCCACCAGGGAAGTACCCTAAAGCAGTTTAAATGATCATTATTTCTTATCTAGTTTTTCATCTAAAAGACTATTTTACCTAATTATTTAAATTAAATTTAGGACCTTTAGATCTAGCCTTTACCTCTATTAAAGCCTCATTTTCTGCTTTTATACTTCCTGGCTATTCTTGCTGGTTATAAAACAATGATTGTATGAAATGTGCAGTGAAGAAGAGAAGACATAGATTAGGAGGAAATTGCTGGCTTTTCTGTACCTAGAGCTTTTATGCTTGATTTAATTTAAGCAGTGAAACCATTTTCCCACTTTGTAAAATTAAATACCATTTTGTTGTTGTTGTTTCTCAGTCACTAAATCATGTCCCACTCTTTGAGTCCCTGTGGACTGCAGCACACTAGGTTCCCCTGTCCTTCACTATGTCTTGAGGTTTGCTAAAATTCATGTCCTTTGAGTCAGTGATGCTACCTACCAAACTCATTCTCTGCTCTCCTCTTCCCCTTTTGCCTTCAGTCTTTCCCATCATTAGGGTCTTTCTCAGTGAGTCAGCTCTTTGCATCAGGGGGCCAAAGTATTGAAGCTTCAGCATCAGTCCTTCCAGTCAATATGCAGGGTTGATTTCCTTTAGGATTGACTTATTTGATCTCCTCACAGTCCAAGGGACTTTCAAGAGTCTTTTCCAACAGCACAGTTTGAAGGCGTTTAGCCTTCTTTATGGTACTCAGCCTTCTTTATGGACCAGTTTCTCACATCCCTACATGACTTCTGGAAAAACCATAGCTTTGATGCTATGAACCTTTGTTGACAAAGTGATGTCTCTGCTTTTTAATATGCTGTCTAGGTTTGTCATAGCTTTCCTCCCAAGGAGCAGGCATCTTTTAATTTCATGGCTGCAGTCACCATCCACAGTACTTTTGGAGCTCAAGAAATAAAATCTGTCACTGCTTCCACACAGTAAAATTTACCTTTTTTAGTGTACAGCTCTGCCTCTTTTGATAAATGGAATCAGTTGTATAAGTAACACTAAAAAAAGAAGATGTAGAATATTTCCATCACTCTCAAAATTGCTTTGTGCTTTGTCCATAATGCAGCATTTCATTTTCTGACCCTGGCAACCACTAATATGTTTTATGCCCTAAATTTTGCCTTTCTAGTAATATCATATTGATGAACTCATACTGTATGTAGCCTTTTCAGAATGGCTTCTTTTACTTAGCACAATGCATATGAGGTTTATATATATATATTGCTTGTATCAATAATTCATTCCTTTTTATTGCTAAATAGTATTCTGTTGTATGATATACTGCAGATTCTTTGGCATTTCCTAGTTAAAGGAGATTTAGGTTGTTTCCAAGTTTTGGTGATTAAAGTTCCTATTAACATTCTCATGTAAGTTTTTTTATCAACAGAAATTTTTACTTTATTTGGGTAAATACAAAGAAGTAAAATTGCTGGGTCATTAAGGGAAAAATTACTGGGTCATACTGAAACTACGTATTTAATTTTAAAAACGTGAAATCTTTTCAGAATGATTGAAGCATTTTTGCATTCCCTTCAGGACTGTATGAGGCTTCCAGTTGTCCCTCCTTTTTGCTAGGACTTGGTAGTGTTACATATTGCATTTTAGTTATTCTGAAAGATGTGTTGTGTTGTTGTTCAGTTGCTAATTCATGTGTGACTCTTTACAAACCCATGGACTGCAGCATGCCAGGTTTCCCTGTCCTTCACTATCTCAGAGTTTGGTCAGACTCACGTCCATTAAGTTGGTAATGCCATCCAATCATCTCATCCTCTGTCATCCCCTTCTCCTCATGCCCTCAGTCTTTCTCAGCATATGGGTCTTTTCCAATGAGTCAGCTCTTCCTATCAGGTGGCCAAAGTATTGAAGCTTCAGTTTCAGCATCAGTCCTTCCAATCAATATTCTGGGTTGACTTCCTTTAGGATTGACTAGTTTATTCTCCTTGCAGTCCAAGAAACTCTCAAGAGTCTTTTCCAGCACCACAGTTTGAAAGCATCAGTCTTGGGTGCTCAGCCTTCTTTATGGTCCAACTCTCACATCCATACATGACTACTGGAAAAACCATAGTTTTGATTACATGGGCCTTTGTCAGCAAAATGATGTCTCTGCTTTTTAATATACTGTCTAGGTGTGTCATAACTTTTCTTCCAAGGAGCAAGCATCTTTTAATTTCATGGTTGCAGTCACCATCAGCAATGATTTTGGAGCCCAAGAAAATAAAGTCTGTCCCTGTTTCCATTGTTTCCCCATCTATTTGCCATGAAGTGATGGGACCAGGTGCCATGATCTTCGTTTTTTGAATGTTGAGTTTTAAGCCAGCTTTTTCACTCTCCTCTTTTACCTTCATTATGAGGCTCTTTAGTTCCTCTTCACTTTCTGCCATAAGGGTGGTGTCATCTGCATATATGAGATTATTAATATTTCTCCCGCAATCTTGATTCCAGCTTGTGCTTCATCTAGCCCTGCATCTTGCATGATGTACTCTGCATATACGTTAAATAAGCAGGGTGATAATATACAGCCTTGATGTACTCCTTTCCCAATTTAGAACCAGTCTGTAGTTCCATATCCAGTTCTAACTGTTGCTTCTTGACCTGCATACACATTTCTCGGGAGGCAAGTCAGGTGGTCTGGTATTCCCATCTCTTGAAGAATTTTCCACAGTTTGTTGTGACCATACAGTCAAAGGCTTTAGCATAGTTGATGAAGCAGAAGTGAATGTTTTTCTGGAATTCTCTTGCTTTTTCTATGATCCAGTGGATGCTGGCAATTTGATCTCTGGTTTTGCTGCCTTTTGTAAATCTGGCTTGTACATCTGGAATTTCTCCGTTCATATACTGTTGTTGAAGCCTAGATTGAAGAATTTTGAGCATCATCTTGCTAGCATGTGAAATGAGTACAGTTGTGTGGTAGTTTGAGCATTCTTTGGCATTGCCCTTCTTTGGGATTGAAGTGAAAAGTGACCTTTTCCAGTCCTGTGGCCACTGCTGAGTTTTTCAAATTTGCTGGCATGTTGAGTGCAGCACTTTCACAGCATCATCTTTTAGGATTTGAAGTAGCTCAGCTGAAATTCTATCACCTCCACTAGCTTTGTTGGTAGGAAGCACAAGGCCCACTTGACTTTACACTTAGGATGTCTATCTTTAGGTAAGTGACTACAGTATTGTTGTTATCCAGATCATTAAGATCTTTTTTGTATAATTTTGTATATTCTTGCCATATCTTCTTATTCTCTTCTGCTTTTGTTAGGTCCTTACATTTTCTGTCCTTTATTGTGCCCATCTTTGCATGATATATTCCCTTAGTATCTCTAATTTTCTTGAAGAGATCTCTGGCCTTTCCCATTCTATTATTTTCCTCTCTTTCTTTGCATTGTTCATTTAAGAAGTCTTTCTTATGTCTCCTTACTATTCTTTGAAATGCTGTGTTCAGTTGGGTATATCTTTTTTCCTTTGTCCTTTGCCTTTCACTTTTGTTTTTTTTCTCAGCTATTTGTAAAGCCTCCTGAGATAACCATTTTGCCTTCTTGCATTTGTTTTTCTTTGGGATGGTATTGGTCACTACCTCCTGTACAGTGTTATGAACCTTTGTCCATAGTTCTTGAGATGTGTAGTAAGTAGTCCATCCATATTCTTCAGATGTGTAGTAGGAGTGAAATGACTAGGTAATATGGTAAGCGTACGTTTAACGTTTTAAGAAGCTCCCAAAGTTTTCCTATACTATCATAATATTTTACAATATTATTAGCATTGTATAAGAGTTCTAGTTGGTTCCCATTTTCACCAACACTTGATGGTTAGTCTTTAATTTCAGCTTTCCTAATAGAGTGGGTAGAAATATCTTAACTGTGGTTAAAAATTACTTTTTCCTAATGCCAGTGGTTTTAATTACTTACCATGTGAAAGTGAAAGTTGCTCAGTCGTGTCCGACTCTTTGCGACCCCATGGACTCTACAGTCCCTGGAATTCTCAAGGCCAGAATACTAGAGTGGGTAACCTTTCCCTTCTCAAATGGATATTCCCAACCCAGGGACTGAACCCAGGTCTCCTGCATTGCAGGTGGATTCTTTACCAGCTGAGCCACAAGAGAAACCCAAGAATACTGGAGTGGGGGGTAGCCTATCCCTTCTCCAGCGGATCTTCCTGACTCAGGAATTGAACTGGGGTCTCCTACATTGTAGGTGGATTCTTTACCAACTGAGGTATCAGGGAAGCCCAATACTTAGTGTGCAATTCATGTATCCTATGATGAGGTATCCATTCATATTGCTTGTGCATTTTTTTATTGAGTTGTTTTTCTTATATTTAATTTTTGAGAGTTCTTTATACATTTGGAATGCTGTCATATATGTGATTTAATAATATTTTCTTTCAGTCTGTGGTTTGTCCTTTTATATTTTTTTGAGAAGAGGATGAGCTTTTAATTTTCATTAACTTGAATTTATAAATTTTTTTTCCTTTTAAGTATCATGCTTCCTATCCTGTTTCATCTAAGAAGTTTTTGCTTAACCCAAAGTTAGAAATTTTTTCTCTTGTCTTCTTTTATGTGTTCTATAATTGAGGATTTTAAAAAAAGCTTATTAATAGATTATTAATTGACAAGTAAAATTGTATATATATTTGAAGTATACCAGATGATGTTTTGATACACAGATACATTTTAGAATGATGTAGAGTTTTAGATATACTTTTAAATGTACAGTCTTATGTTTTCATAAATTTTGCATATAGTGTCCTGTATAGATAAAAATATTGTTTCCAAGTAATGCCTTAGTGATGTGCCACAAATTTTGATATGTTATATTTATATTTTCATTCCACTTAATGTACTTTTTCATATTTCTTTTGAGTTGTTTTTTGACCCGTTGGTTAATAGAAATTTAGGTTCTGAATACTTGGGAATTTTCCAGGTATCTTTTTGTTACTGATTTCTAATTTCATTCCATTGTGGTCAGAGAAGACACATTTATGCTTTGAATTCCTTTAAATTTATTTTGATTGAATGTGGTCTGTTTTAGTAAATACTCTGTGTGTACTTGATGAAAAAGTATTTATTCTGCTGTTGGTTGAAGTGTTTTATAAATGTCAGTCAGATCAACTATGTTGTTAGTATTGTTTACTTTCAAGTTTAATGTGTTCAACTTTTTGTCTCTTCTATGATTGAGGAAGGAGTACTGAAATCTGTGAGTATAATTGTGAAGAGTGTATTTGTGAATTTATCTGTTTAACCTTGCATTTTATCACTTTTTTTTGATTGATGTATTTTTGAAGCTCTTTTAATTTTGTACATAAACATTTAGGGTTTTATGTCCACTTGGTATAATGGACTGAGAAATGACCTCTATATCCTTGGTAATATTATTTGATTTGGAATCTATTCAGTCTCTTAATATAGCTACTCTAGTGCTGCTGTCAACACAGTATGTATTTTTTTCCATTTTCTTGCTTTTAACCTATTTGTGTCTTATATTTAAAGTGTATTTTTTGTAGGCACAACATAATTGGGTTGTCCTTCCCCTGTGACCCTCAATCTGATAATCTCTACCTTTTCATTTGAGGTATTTAAACCATTTACATTTAATGTGACTAATGATCTGGTTAGGTTTAAATCCACCATCATCTTGTTTCCACATGTCTCATTTGTTCATTGTTCTTTTTTCTCTTTCTGCCTTCTTTTGGATGGAGCATTTTTATGGTTCATTTTTATCTCCTTTGTGTTAGATATAACTTTTTTTTTTTTAGTATTAGATAAGAAGTTTTTTTTTTTAGTACTTGATTTAACTTAATATAGTCTACCATTTAATGATATTATAATTACCTTGTAGTAATGTACTTCCATTTCTCCCCTCTTGATTTTTGTGCTATTACTTTCTTATATTTTACTTCTACAAATGTTGTAAACTAAGCACTGTGTGATAGTTAACTTTTAAATAGTTATCTTTTAAGGAGACTTAAATATTAAGAAAAAAGCCTTACGTATTTTTTCATGTTGTTACCATTTCCTTTTCCTCAGTGTTTTGTTGTATAATAGGTCCACATTCCCATAAAATCTGATCACAGCATTCTATCTTAGCTAAAAGTAGAAGTCCCTGTTTTCCCTTTTAATCTCTATATCTGCACTTTTCATGTTGGGGATTTATAATTTATAAATTAATTAGTGGATTTCAGTAAGTAGAGTTTTACGCGTCTTAACTCTAACCTATTTAGTTTTTTTTTACCCCCTAGGAAATCTTATACCTTGCATTTAAAGATAATTTCATTTGCCAAAAATGGTGTAAACAAGTGGTATTTATTCCTTTATGTATATTTATCTGCTGCTTACTCACATATTTCAACATTAGGTGTATTTAGTGTCTTATGGATAATCCTGTAGTTGAGCTAATGCTAATATTCTAACCTATGACTAAAATGCCACTTCAGTATCAAAATAACATGCTTGTTATTTTGCTTCCTCTTTCTCCTTACAGAAAATATTTTTATTGATCAGTTAGGTATTGTTGTTTATGTGTGTGTCTGCTTTTAGTTTTTTTTTCAAGTTTATTTTTAATTGGAGGATCATTGCTTTACAATGTTGTGTTGGTTTCCGCTATACAACAGTGTAAATCAGCTACAAGGTCATCTTGATAAATGGGAATTCCCAGTAGAAATAAAAACTAGTTTATTATACAGAATGCAGCTTTTACATGTTTAGGGTCTTCCTCTTCAGTAAATTGAAATATGTGTGTTCAGTTACTCAGTCATGTCTGACTCTTTGCAGCCCCATGAACTGTCACCCGCCAAACTCCTCAGTCCATGGAATTTTCTAAGCAAGAATACTAGAGTGGGTTGCCATTTCCTACTTCAGGGGTTCTTCCTGACCCAGGGATCAAACCCCTGTCTCTTAAGTCTTTTACACTGGCAGGCATATTCTTTACCACTAGTGCCACCTGGGAAGCCCAAATTTCACCCCACTCCAGTACTCTTGCCTGGAAAATCCCGTGGACAGAGGAGCCTGGAAGGCTGCAGTCCATGGGGTCGCTGAGGGTCGGACACGACTGAGTGACTTCATTTTCACTTTTCACTTTCATGCATTGGAGAAGGCAATGGCAATCCACTCCAGTGTTCTTGCCTGGAGAATCCCAGGGATGGTGGAGCCTGGTGGGCTGCTGTCTGTGGGGTCGCACAGAGTCGGACATGACTGAAGCGACTTAGCAGCAGCAGCAGCAGCTTAAAGCCACCTTTAAATCTGATTTCAGTAAGGGCAGATAGTTTTTTCTTTTGTTAAATTAGTTATGTGAAAATATGTATTTACAAAGAGGACTATTTAGGGGAATATAACTTGCAGTTTTTGTTTAAATGGTTTTTTATACAGTTCATTTGAAACAAGTTTTGTTCCATGCTTTTTATAATCCAATAAATGAGGAAATGTTTAATGACTGGTCAGGAATGGCAAATCAAGAAACATCAACTAACTGAGTTCTGGGGAGTGTGATGGTAATGATGGTCTGTGATATGGGTTATATCTTAGAAATATAATTCATCCGTTTTTCTTGTTGAGGTTAAGAGGGAAAAGCACACTACTTTTTTTTGTTGATGATAGTCAACAAGAAGAGTCTTGTTGGGGGAGGGGATGATGAGGACGACACATTAAGAATTTATTAAGAGACACTTGAGTTAAAGGTTTTGTATGGACAGTCCATTTCTGGCAGGACAGCAGGAAGTTTTCTGTGGACCCACTTCCCACTGAATGGTGAAAATCGTTTGTATATTTATTTATTTATTTTTAAAGCTGTCATTTAAAGTTTCTGGAATAGTTCTATAGGCATACAGAAAATAAAGAAAGAAAATCTGCTTAAACATTGTAAGAACAACCTAAGTTTGGTATTTGAATCAGACTTACTTCATTTTTCCCCTTTCCTAGCTTAGTAATATGGAAAGTCCACTCCAGATTGGTGCAGCCAAGAACACACCTCCTAGTCTATAGTATCTATCTGAGAGAAGCAATATGTCAGCTTTTCTTATATGGATCCTAGCTGCTGAGGCTGAGTTTTGGGCCAGTGGGGCTGAGAGGCAGGGGCTTACTTCTGTCCAGTTACTGCTCATGCCATGGAGGCTTTACTTGTGCCACTGAGAATACTGGTACCCCAGTCTCCATGCTTTAGCTCTTAAGGTAGCAGTTGCACACTGGGACTGGGATGTTGAGAAGACTTCAGGCTACTGACCCCCAGCTCCACCAAGTATTCAGGTCCCAACATTGTGTTGTCAATCAAAAGTGTGCCACTGTCCCTACCACCAGCTTCAGAGTCATGGCTCAGAGAGTTTGCCTAGGGGGAGAACCAGGCCATAAAACTGAGAGCTCTGCATCTCTTCCCAAAGGAATGAACTTCATTTGCAGACACTTTACCATCTGAGCCACTGGGGAAGCCAAGGAGGGGATAAGGGGCAGAAAAAAATATTTGAAGAAACAATGGTTGAAATCTTCCCAAATTTATTGAAAAATATAAATCTGTGTGTTTTGGAACCTCAACAAACTCCAAGAGGAATAAACTTTTGCGCTTAGTCTTGTTGACTGAGTTGACACTTTGCAACCCCATATACTGCAGCCCACTGGGCTCTTCTGTCCATGGGGATTCTCCAGGTAAGAATTCTGGAGTGGGTTGCCATGCCCTCTTCCAAAGAGACACATTATAGTAAAAATGCTGAAAATCTAAGAGAAAACCTTGAAACCATCAAGAGAAAAACAACTTATTATAAGGGAACCCCAATAAAATCAACCGTTAGCTTCTCATCATATAGAGGCAGAAATGCAGTCAGATAACATATTCAAAGTACTTGATGGAAAGAATTGCCAACCAAGAATCCTGTGTCTGGGAAAGCTATCTTTCAGGAATTAAGATGAAATAAATATATTCTCAGATAAAACTGAATTTCTTGCTGGAACCCACCTTATAAGAAGTTCTTCAGGCTGAAATTCAAGTGACTTCACACAGTAATTTGATCTCACACAAGAGCACCAGTACAGGTTATATATTAACTTATATAGATATGTTAATATATAATATATAAAATAATAAAAAGACATTATAATTGCATATTTTTCTCCCTGAACTGATTTAAAAAACATTTGTATAAAATAATATGTATACGCACACACACACACACAGACGTACATAAAATGTATTTTGGACCTGTAACAGAAATTCACTCTGTATATCAATAACAGCATAAAGTAGGTTTATGGAAACACAACTGTATTGAGCTAAAGAAATAACCTGATTATAACACAAACTGCAGAAACAAATCAAGAAAGGCAAAATTGATAAACATGAGGTTAATATAACAAAAGCTACAAATATATACTTGCTCTTCTTTCATCTCTCAGATTCTTTAAATGTCATACTTTATGTAAAGTAATAATAACAGTTTCTATAATAATTGTAATATTTGTAGATAAAGCATTAACATTTTGTTGATTGTATAACATTTATTAGATCGTGTGTGTATGTGTGTGTGTGTGGTGTGTGTGTGTGTATATACATATAAGCAATAATAGCACCAAAAGGGGAAAAAGGGAATAGAGCTATTTAAGAATAACATTTCTAACATTTCTATATCTCACTGAAGTTAGTATAAATCTGAAGCTGAATCTGTTACAGTATGTATGGGAAGCCCTAGAACAAACATGAAGGAAAGAAATAACTTTTCTATATAAAGAAATATATATATATTTCTCTATATATAGGAGAGGGAAGTGGGATATATATATAAATATAGGTAATCATTAAAGAAATTTAAAAGCAACATTAGAAAATTTCCATTTAATGCAAAAGAAAGCAGTAAAGGAAGAACATAGGAATAAAAAGACATGAGACCCAGAAAACAAAAAGTAAAATGGCAGATATAAATATAGCTGATGATATTAATGATTACATTTAATGTTAAATGTAAATAGGTTAAACAGTCCAATCTAAAGTTAGAGATTGTCAGATTAGATAAAAAAATACATAGAGCATCCAGTGATATGCTCTCTGTAGGAGACACCCAGATGCAAATATACAAATAGATCAGGTTGGCAGAGGATGTATCATGTAAACAGAAACCGTAAGAAAGCTGTGGTGGCTAATACTAATGTAAAACAAAATTTGACTTTTAATAAATGATTTTTAAAACGTTCCTGAAGATAAAGAGACATATTTTATATTGATAAAATTATCAGTTCAACAGGTTGCTGTTCAGTCACTCAGTTGTGTTCGACTCTTTGCAACTCCATGAACTGCAGCATGCCAGGCTTCCCTGTCCTTCACCATCTCCCAGAACTTGCTCAAACTCACCCTGTTATATAATTCAGTAGGAAGATACGGCATTTATACATATATGATTCTAACAACAAAGCACCGAAATATTAATACATAAGGCAAAAACTGACAGAAATGAAGGGTGTACTAGATTGTTGAACAACAGTATTTGAAAACTTCAATAACCCACTTTTGAAGTTGGATAGAACAGCTAGGCAGAAGATTAACAAGGAAACAGAAGTCCTGAGCAGCACTGAACACCAAATATACCTAACATACATCTATAGGACATGCTGCCCAACAGTAGCAGAATATGTAGCTGAAATGCACATGGAACATTTTCCAGGGAATACTGTGTGCTAGGCTGTGGAACAAATCTTAATATATTTTAAAAGATAGAAACAGCATGGTTTCAAAGCACAAAAGAATGACATTGCCATTAACTTAAGGAAACTTGTTGCTGTTCATTCACTCAGTCATGTCTGACTCTTTGTGACCACATAGACTGCAGCAGGCCAGGCTTCCCTGTTCTTCACCATCCCCCGGAACTTGCTCAAACTCAAGTCCATTGAGTCAGTGATACCCTCCAATCATCTCATCCTCCCTCACCCCCTTCTCCTCCTGCCCTCAATCTTTACCAGCATCAAGATCTTTTTCAGTTAGTAGGCTCTTCGCATCAGGTGGCCAAAGTATTGAAGCTTCAGCATTAGTCCTTCCAATGAATATTCAGGATTGATTTCCTTTAGGATTGACTGATTTGATTTCCTTGCAGTCCAAGGAGCTCTCAGGAGTCTTCTCTAGCACCACAGTTCAAAAGCATCAGTTCTTCAGCGATTAGCCTTTTTTATGGTCCACCTCTCACAACTGTACATGACTGCTAGAAAAACCATAGCTTTGACCATATGGACGTGCGTTGGCAAAGTGATGTCTCTGCTTTTTAATACTCTGTCTAGGTTTGTCCAAGACAAACTTTCCTTCCAAGGAGCAAGTGTCTTTTAATTTCATGGCTGCAGTCACCCTCTGCAGTGATTTTGGAGCCCAAGAAAGTAAAACCTGTCACTGTTTCCCAGAGACACTTGGGAAACTCACAAATGTGTAGAAATTAAGCATCAAACCCTTAAATAACCAGTGAGTCAAAGAATACATCCAAAGTGAATTCAAGAAATACTATGAGATGCAAAAAAATGACACAGTATACCAAAACATGACTGTATCTAATGTAGTATTTAGAGGAAAAGTTATAGCTATTAATGTTATTTAAGACTCAAGTCAGTAACCTAAATCTTACACCTTAATACAGTGGAAAAGAGGAGGAAACTAATCCTAAAGCAACCAGAAGAAGTGAATAATGTAGAGCAGAAATTACATGAAATAAATAATGGTGTGTGTGCTTAGTCTCTCAGTCATGCCTGCTCTTTGCAACCCCATGGACTGTAGCCTTCCAGGTTCCTCTGTCCATGGGATTTCCAGGCAGGAATACTGGAGTGAGTTGCCATGCCCTCCTCCAGGGGATCTTCCCTACCCAGGGATCGAACCCAGGTCTCATGCATTGCTGGCAGATTCTTTACTATCTGAGCCACCAGGGAAGCCCAGACATTTTGTAGGTTTAAAAAGTGTTAAAACACACACACACACACAAAACTTCTACCTTATAACACTGGAAAAGAAGAGCAGACTAATCCTAAAGCAAACAGAAGAAGTGAATAATACAGAGCAGAAAATATATGAAGTAAATAATAGAGAAAATTAATGAAAGCAAAAGGATTCTTGGTTTGAGTAGAAACTACTTTCCAGGTAGTGACTTCCTGAATTCATTATTCTTATCTATTTTACAAAACTTTAGTTTATGCAGATTCATGAAGAATATTGTATTGACTGAGTAGCTTTGCTAGTGACTGCCTTTGAAGGCAGACCCTATTGATGATTAAATCCAGATTTATTTCAGAATGGTAAGGTTTTGAGTTTACGAGAGAATACCAAATACTAATTACGTTTGTTGGTTCTAATATGATAATGTCGTCATTCTGAAGGCATGAATGAATTCTCCATTTTCAAGTTTTTAGTGATATAATTTTAGTGTTATGATCATGGAATAAAGCATGCTTATATGTTCCTTGGGTCATTTTGAGTAAAGTTAGAGTATAAAGTAGGGTGGAATTTACTGATTTTTTTTTGTTTACAGTTTCTGTTTTTCATTTATATTTTCTTCTTTACATTTTAGCTTAACAGTTTTTCCAAGGGACTTTTATTTACTTTAATATAGCATATTTGTCAAAGATCATTTGGATATATCTCATTTCAATCTCACAAATTTTTGATGTTGGTGGTTCAGCTACCGTCTTTTTTATCTTTGTGTGTATATGAATATATGAATTATGGTATCCTTGTTTTTCTACTATTTGCCATATAAAAATGACTTCCCGTTAGTGTCCCAATATATAATACCAGTGGAACTCAGATTAAGCTCTTCTCCTTCCAAATTCCAAAGCCTCTTTGTTAACTGTTACAGGAAGCTGGTTGTTCAGATTGCTGTTAATGCCAGGGCACAAAACCATATATTAATACAAAATGGTAATAGTAGCAGCTATCATTTATTGAGTACTTAAGTATCAGGCAGTGTGTCTAGCCCTGAAAACTTTAGGTGTCTGCCATGTCAGGAAAAACCTAGAACAACTATTTTGGGTCACTGCTCTGTATGCCTGACCCAGTCTACAAAATGTCTGTTTTATCATTGACATAAAAGAATTTTAAGTTTTCAGTTCCTTCTCTGTCACAGTTTTATCTTATGAAAATTTATTCATTCCTATTTTTATAAGTTGATAGTCTGAACATCAGTAGTTTCATGGAAGCAAGGCAGAGAAAGCTCTGCCTTTTTGGAGCTCTCTACATATAAGACTGGAAATAGATACTATATCATATTAACTAAGTCCCTGTGACCTGAGCTGCATGGTTTGGTGAAGCCAGATTCAGCCTTACATATGATTGACAGATGTAAATAGAGTTTAGTTTAAATATGCTATATTAAGGAACTAGTCTTTTCATTTTTGTAAGTTTTATTTATAACTAAATTTTTCTCATCTTTTTGCGGTACTTCATTGCTGACGTTTATCTCTGTAATTTCTAGCAGATAAACTGCTTACCTTTTGAAGAATGTTATTAATCTCTGTTTTTGTAGTAGTCATTGTGATAATCCAAATGGTACCATCTTTATCTGAAAGATTTTACTTTCAGCAATTAATTTTAATTACACTATTAGACAAGAGTATTTACTTGATATAACTTAAAATTTTTATTTCAGACAGTATAGTTCATGAGACTCTAAAGCAGTGGTTCTCTAAATGAGGCCCCAGACCAGCAGCATCAACATCATCTAGAATCTGGTTAGAATGCAGATTTTCAGACTGAACCCATCAGTCAGAAACTAAGGAGTTAGAGCTGAGCAGTCAGTCATTTAACAAGTCCTCCTGGTGACTCTGATGCTTGATAAAATTTCAGAACCAGTCAACAAAGTATCTCGCTGATTGAGTTTCTTTTAATGCAGTGCATTTGTATTCTTTTTGTTCTTTGCACATTTTAAACTTGTATTATTTATTGGAAGATAAACTCTCCAAATTATTGACTGAATTCAGATAGCACATATAAAGTACTTAAAGACTTCTTAGGCAGATTTGAGAATTATTTTTTCAAGGCATCAGGATAGATATTTGTATAAATCACCTTAAATAAAGCCCTCTAGAAATTTAATTCAGACTCCTACATTGTAGAAATTTAATTGTTTGGTACTTGGGGGCTGCTGGGTTAAACAGACATCTGATTAATGAAATCAAGGAATATTTATACACGTGTGCTCCCATTGTAATTTTTCAAATGGAGATTAGGGTGATGATGATAGATATTGAAAACAGAGTATGCTGGAAACTAATAACTTTAAAGGGAAAAATGTTTGGTATTACCACTCACCTAGAAACAGACATCCTGGAATGCAAAGTCAAGTGGGCCTTAGGAAGCATCACTGCAAACAAGGCTAGTGGTGGTGAGGAAATTCCAGTTGAGCTATTTCAAATCCTAAAAGATGATGCTGTGAAAGTGCTGCACTCAATATGTCAACAAATTTGGAAAACTCAGCAGAGGCCACAGGACTGGAAAAGGTCAGTTTTCATTCCAATTCCAAAGAAAGGCAATGGGAAAGAATGTTCAAACTACTGCACAATTGCACTCGTCTTACACGCTAGCAAAGTAATGCTCAAAATTCTCCAAGCGAGACTTCAACAGTCTGTGAACCGTGAACTTTCAGATGTTCAAGCTGGATTTAGAAAAGGCAGAGGAACCAGAGATCAAATTGCCAGCATCTGTTGGATCATCAAAAAAGCAAGAGAGTTCCAGAAAAACATATCCTTCTGCTTTATTTACTACACCAAAGCCTTTGACTGTGTGGATCACAACAAACTGGAAAATTCTTCAAGAGACGGGAATACCAGACTACCTTACAAGCCTCCTGAGAAATCTGTATGCAGGTCAAGAAGCAACAGTTAGAACTGGACATGGAACACCAGACTGGTTCCAAATAGGAAAAGGAGTACATCAAGGCTGTATATTATCACCCTGCTTATTTAATTTTTATTCATGAGAAAAGCTGGACTGGATGAAGCACAAGCTGGAATCAAGATTGCCAGGAGAAATATCAATGACCTCAGATATTGACAGATGACACCACCCTTATGGCAGAAAGCGAAGAAAAACTAAAGAAATTAGTTTTTGATGAAAATGAAAGAGGAGAGTGAAAAAGTTGGCTTAAAGCTCAGCATTCAGAAAACTAAGATCATGGCATCTGGTCCCATCACTTCATGGCAAATAGATGGGGAAACAATGGAAACAGTGACAGACTTTTATTTTGGGAGGTTCCAAAATCACTGCATATGATGACTTCAGCCATGAATTTAAAAGATGCTCCTTGGAAGAAAAGTTATGGCCAACCTCAACAGCATATTCAAAAGCAGAGATGTTACTTTGCCAACAAAGGTCTGTCTAGTCAAAGCTATGATTTTTCCATTGGTCATGTATGGATGTGAGAGTTGGACTGTAAAGAAAGTTGAGCACAGAAGAATTGATACTTTTGAACTGTGGTGTTGGAGAGGACTCTTGAGAGTCCTTTTGGACAGCAAGCAGATCCAACTAGTCCATCCTAAAGGAGATCAGTCCTGAATATTCATTGGAGGGACTGATGCTGAAGCTGAAACTCCAGTACTTTAGCCACCTGATGTGAAGAACTGATTCATTTGAAAAGACACTGATGCTGGGAAAGATTAAAGGTGGGAGGAGAAGGGGACAACAGAGGATGAGATGGTTGGATGGCTTCACCGACTCTATGGACATGAGTTTGAGTAGGCTCTAGGAGTTGGTGATGCTGCAGTCCATGGGGTTGCAAAGAATCAGACATGAATGAGCCACTGAACTGAACTGAAATACTCTGAAAAGTCATGGTGTAGTAAATATATATAGTGTAGAGCCATTATTTCAAATAATGGGAGAAAAAAGATTTCCAGAATTGAGTACCTAAAATAGCTTATTTGAGGATGGTTATTTTTTAATTGTAGTTTAATAAATATTAATGCTGTAATTAAGTTTACATAATGACTGAATTACCACTGAAATGAGCTGTTACTTACAATATTAGGAGATGCAAAACATTAAATTTGCAAAGTTATGCTACCTATAGCTTTCAAATCTTTGGGCTTTGCTTCTTTCTGTGTAGATAATGCATGAATATTGAGGTATTCCAACTAATGACATAATTTTTCTCTTTGTAAGTATATTTTTTCATGTGCAGGCTGTGCTACTAAGCTGTAGGTTGAGTCTGATCTGTAATTTCCTTTCAGTACAAGTGCTGTATGTGTATGTCTTATATTTGTTTTTATTGATGGGCTAATTTATATGTTAGGCTTTTGGTTAGTTCATACATTAGCCTTCCTTAGTGATATCTTAAGAGTCCTAGGTCCAGGGACTATTACATCTAAAGATAATATACTGAACAAATGATATTTTTAATAAGCTAGATTATTTAGTAATGTTTCTAATAAGAATGATTAAAATTCCAGATAATGCCTGTTTTTTCAGAGAATACCTAAAGATTTAGGATATAAATGGCAGACTGGAGTAACCTTGTATGTTGTGAATTTGTTTTTTTGTTTTACTTCCAACTTTGAAACATGTAAAACCCCCATAACTCTGGATAGGGCCATGAATATTTGTATTCAGTTTAAGAAAGAATATTTGTAACTTTGTTGTATGTTAGTACTATTTCTTATACTAGTAAGTATATAGGCAAATAGAGAAGGCAGAGAGAGAGAGATGTGGAGGAAGGAGAGGAAAAGGAGAGAGAGAGGTAGCAATAAAAAGACCACACACAGAGAGAAATAGTGATTTTAAAAAACAAAACGCAACAAGGTCTGGATTAATTTGTATTTGCTCTGAAGTGTTATATAGTAATTGTAGTTTACTGTGCAGCATAATATATATTATCTGAAACAGGAAATGAATCTTTTCAGGATTTCTACTTAATACATTTTTAGAAACTGTTCATTTACAAATGTACATTTCAAAATTAAAGCTCAAAAACTTTTTAATTTAATTGTCCAAATTCAACACTTTGGAAAATAATGAGCTCTTTTTTTATCCTGAAATTAGCATTTGTTAATTATAGAAAACAAAATTCTGAAAAAAATTTTGAAAAAATTATAAATCACGTATGATTGTACCATTCAGAAATAATCACTTTTAATGTGTTGGTATGTATCCTCCCAGTCTTTTAAAAGATACATTTCTAAAATTGAGAGCCCTCATATGCTTCTTTCTTCCCTGATAGCTCAGTTGGTAAAGAATCTGCCTGCAATGCAGGAGACTCTGGTTCGACTCCTGGGTCAGGAAGATCTGCTGGAGATCAGATAGGCCACCCACTCTAGTCTTCTTGGGCTTCCCCTGTGGCTCAGCTGGTAAAGAACCTGCCTGCCATGTGGGAGACTTGAGTTTGATCCCTGGATTGGGAAGATCCCCTAGAGGAGGGAAAGGCTACCTGAGAATTTCATGGACTATATAGTCCCTGGGGTCACAAAGAGTTGGACACGACTGAGCATTTTTCACTCAGTTCATTCCTTCACTTATATGGTTCTTTATTATATTTTAAATCTAATATAATTGGAAGAACTTTTTCATATCTGTAACTAGTCTTTAAGATAATTTTAATAATTTCCTATTTGTCATACCTTAATTTTTCTATATTGTCAAACATTTAAGTTGCCATTTTTCTTTCCTATGTTATATGGTGAAACTTACTCTTTATAAACCTTTATCTCATAAATCTGTAAATCTTTATCTGTATCTTATACTTCTAGATTCCTAGATGGAGAGTTACTAAGTTAGAGAATATAAATGCTTTCAGGATTTTTAATCTGCATTGCCAAATTGCCATCCAAAACCTGGATCTAATTTAATTTCCATCAGCCATATGTAAGATGCCTATTAAGGAATATGCTTGTCTGCACTAGGTATCATTATTGGATTTAAAAATTATTGTCAGTTTCTCTAAAGAAAAATTCCATTTTATTCTATAAAATGCCGTTAAATACTAAAATTACTATTATTTTACATTACAGTTTGAAATTAGTTGGACTTCAGAAAAAATCATATTTGGGCTTTATCAATTTAAATTAGAATATAATTTACTAGAGAATTGCCAACAATAGAAATTTTGGAAGTATTTGGTCACTGTAATGGTCTAAGGGTCCAGGAGAATCATTTATTATTATTATTCTTGAAACAGTGCAGGTAAAAGTAAGGTAAAATAAATATACCAAGGAGGTAACTTTTCTACTTTGGAAAAAGTGCTTGGTATTTTAAGTTTCAGGAAGATCAGTTTTAACATAGCAGCATACAAGCACTGCTCTTAGACTTTTTAGTATCTTACTATGTTTATCTTGGATGAATTATCTAGTTTCTAGGCCTTGGAAACATCTTATTAAATGAAGATTAAAAAGAGTTTCTTTTAAGGATCATAAAAGATAGTACATGTAAAGAACTTATGAGTGCTTTGTTGCCACACCATGGCTGGTCATTTGGCAGATTATTATAGATTTATTTATTCAACACATATTTACTGAGCTCTTACAGTGTGTCACATAAGTTTCTGGGCATTTAGAATATAGTCATGAAACAAGCTAAGAACTATCTAGTGGAACTTAGGGGTAAGGGGAGATGATACTGTAAAATAGAGTAACCACAAACTAAAGTTTAAAAGCTGGCATAAATATCTTCATGTGAATAAATAGCCTTATAAGTAGGTTAGATAAAGAATGATTTTTGCCTTTTGAGGAAGGACTACCTTTGTATTGAGGCTTTTTATTTTCAATGAATTTTTATTCATTTGAAAGTGATGTGATTATTATCTGTTTTTCTTGGCAAACTCAGGCTATTGGAAAGTAAAGTATCTGATTTTTGCAGTAATGCATGTTGGAATTAATGATTTAATAATAATTTTTCTGAGAAAGGAAGAAAGAATTGCTCTGTTGAGAACTAAACAGTAGAGGGGATGTACATTTTGAAAAATATTAATAGAAAATATTAGTTTTCTTTGCTTAGCTAATAGCAAAGTGTTATAAAATTATTCTGGAAAATTAGAGAGAAATGCAATATTTATAATTGATATTTCTTTTAAGAATTGTTTATGAAATGGTAGCTCAGGTGGTAAAGAATCAACCTGCAGTGCAGGAGACATAGGTTTGATCCATGGGTCAGGAAGATTGCCTGGAGGAGGAAATGGCAACCCACTCTAGTATTCTTGCCTGGTCCATGGACAGAGGAGCCTCTAGGGCTACAGCTCATGGGTTCATAGAGTCAAACACGACTGAGCAACTAACTTTGAATCCCTATAAATCCCTCACCCCAATAAACGCAGAGCTGTAAGAGAATGTACTAGTTATCCATGGCTGCATAATGAATTGTTCCAAAAGCTAGTACTTAAAACAACAAATATTTATTACCTGAAGTTTCTCTGGGTTCTGAATCTCAGCACCATTTAGCTGTGTATTTTGGCTCAGAGTTTCATAGTATGTTGCAATCAAGACATCACTTAAGATGTTGAACTGGGCTAAGTCAACTCAAGGTTTGACTGGAGGAAGATCTAAGCTCGCTTAAGTGGTGAATGACAGTATTCAGTTCGTAGACAATTGAATTGAGGGCCTCAGTTCCTTGCTGTCTGTTTGTTGGCTAGAGGGCTCCCTCAGTTCCTGCATCTTCATAGCACAGCTTACGGTAGGACAGCTGGTTTCCATGTGAACAAGGAGGAGCAAAGATGGAAGCCAAAGTCTTTATGTAACTAACCTAATCTCAGGGTGTCATCCTCTCAGAAGCAAATCAGTAGGTTCACTCCACATTCGAGGGAATTATATGAGACATGAATAGCTATCAGGAGTCAGGAATCATTGGGAGCCTCTTAGAAGCTGCCTGCCAGAGAGAGCAAAGCAAAACTTACATAAATGGCATCTACAAAAAGCTAAGTAACATATTACCATTAGCCCTAAATACAAGAGTCTGGGGACAAGTCCCAGCTATAACATCTGAGCAATCTATGAGGAGCACGTGACAGATGAGAAAATAGAAAAACCCTTAAGTAATCTATAAACCAAAGTACTCTCTAAGAACTTTTAAATACAGTGGATCATTAAATACACAGAGAAGAGCAAGTGAAACCAGATTGGGTGCAAATGATACTTGGGAAAGTTGATGGGGTAGGATCATCTAGGTGTTATGAATTTTCGAAACTGCAGCCAAAGCACCCTTCCAGGACAAATGCACCCTTCCAGGACAAATGCACCCTGAGAGAAAATTACTGGAATAAAGTCCAGATGGAGCAGAATAGAGGTGAAAGAGGAAGATTCGGATAAAAGTGAAGGAGGAGGACCCAGTCAGGAGATCTCGGCAAACAAATTGCTTTTTGAAGGCCATATAAAAACAACGAAATGAACTTCAAGATATTAGAAAAGTTCTGCTGAGCTTCTAAAAGTTCAGGAAAAGGAATTTTATTTAGAAATTAGTAATAGAAAATGATAGAAGAAAAATCCAAACAAAGTTATTATAAAGGGGAAAGAGAATAAGGAGTAAATGACTTCTAAAATAGAGTGAATGGAAGCTGAACGGAAGACGTGTCCCTAAAACAGATGAATAATATAATCTACTGTTTCAAAATGAGCATAAATAAATTTGAAAAGTGTTATAATATATGAAATAAAAACAACTGAAATTAGAAAAAGGTCAAATTAGCCGATAGAACTCAAGAAAAAGTAGAAAATTTCGAAATGATCCTTGATCTGGAAGAAATTCAAGAGTAAGTAAATATTACAGGTAATCTGTAAACAGAATAGGTGAAAAAAATTAATCAAAAAGGAGATGAGAGAAAGCGATGAAAGATTCAAGGGGAAGCAACAGATCCTGAAAACAAAGATAAATGTTATGAATAATGCAAGTCCTGGTAGAAAAAAACCAAAGCAAGGAAATGGAACAAATACTGAAAAGTGTAATTCAACAAAAGTTCCTAAAATTAAAAAAAAAAAAAAAGAAATTGCTTAGTGAAGGGATACATTGTATAGTATTACCCACAAATATTGACAGAGAACAATGACAACTGATAGAAATTATAGTAAAATTAATGAGCTTTAAGAAAAAAAATCTTTTGAATGCCAGGCCCAAAGACTAAATTATTTTTAAAGGAAAGAAAAGATTTTTATCAGACTTTTAAACAACAATGCTAGAAGAAATGGAATAACATTTAAGACACTTAAGGAAAGAAAATGTGAGCCAAGGGGTAATGTGTGTGGATTTACATCTAGCAAAATGACTTTCAAGTTTGAAAGTCCTGAAAAGTCTTTATTGATGTGTAAAAAACCTCAGAGAATGTTGTTCTCATGAATTCTTGCTGAAGAATTTTACTGGAGAATAAACTTTGTACAAAATGACTAGCAAGGTATAGACATATGGATTGGTGACTAACTTTAGATATTTTCTCACTCGAAGATTCCTAACTTACAGGTGCCTTAATTGGTCAAGTTATTTCAAATATTTTGCTATAAATGTTCATAGTTTGGCTATACTCTTTAATATAGCAGCCTTGAATAAGAAGGGGATGGGTCTTTTTATTTGGAGTATTTTTTGTATAATGGTGTGAACATGGCTCCTTTAGAACAGACACACTATGTTACTATATAGAGCAGAATTTCTCAGTCTTGGCACTCGCATTCTTGACATTTGGGGCCGGATAATTCTTTGTTTTGGGGACTATCTTGTGCATTGTAGGTTGTGTAGCAGCATGCCTGGTCTCGATCTTCTAGATGCCAGTAGCACCCCATCTCTGTTGTGACAACCAAAAATATCTCTGCATTGCTAAACCTTTGTTGTTGTTCAGTCGCTAAGTCATGTCCGACTCTTTGTAATCCCATGAACTGCTGCATACCAGTCTCTGCTGTCCTTCACAATCTTATCCTCCCTCACTCCCTTTTCCTCTTGGCCTCAAACTACCCCAGTATCGAGTCTTTTTCATTGAGTCAGTTCTTCACATCAGGTGGCCAAAGGAGGGTAAAATTGGCCCTAGTGGAGAGCCACTCCTATAGAGAAATGTTGATTATTGCTATGCAGAACTTGTTAGTAAATCACTGTAAATGATCAACCATGAACACCCACTTTCAAAACATGAACGAAAAAGACATAAAAAAGGACTTTAGTCAGCCAAGATAATGCCATTATAGGTTGGGTTATATATTTTATAAGCTGTACTTTTGAAATGGGAATTTATGTGTGTGTCTAAACACACACACACACACACACACACACACTCACTCACTCCAGTTCAGTTCAGTCGCTCCGTCGTGTCTGACTCTTTGCGACCCCATGAATTGCAGCATGCCAGGCCTTCCTGTCCATCACCAACACCTGAGGTTCACTCAAACTCATGTCCATCGAGTTGGTGATGTCATCCAGCCATCTCATCCTCTGTCGTCCCCTTCTCCTCCTGCCTCCAATCCCTCCCAGCATCAGAGTCTTTTCCAATGAGTCAACTCTTCGCATGAGGTGGCCAAAGTATTGGAGTTTCAGCTTCAGCATCAGTCCTTCCAGTGAACACCCAGGACTGAACTCCTTTAGGATGGACTGGTTGGATCTCCTTGCAGTCCAAGGGACTCTCAAGAGTCTTCTCCAACACCACAGTTCAAAAGCATCAATTGTTTGGCGCTCAGCTTTCTTCACAGTCCAACTCTCACATCCATACATGACTACTGGAAAAACCATAGCTTTGCTAGACGGATTTTTGTTGGCAAAGTAATGTCTCTGCTTTTGAATATGCTATCTAGGTTGGTCATAACTTTCCTTCCAAGGAGTAAGCGTCTTTTAATTTCATGGCTGCAGTCACCATCTGCAGTGATTTTGGAGCCCCCCCCAAAAAAGTCTGACAGTGTTTCCACTGTTTCCCCATCTATTTCCCATGAAGTGATGGGACCGGATGCCATGACCTTCGTTTTCTGAATGTTGAGCTTTAAGCCAACTTTTTCACTCTGTTCTTTCCCTTTCATCAAAAGGCTTTTTAGTTCCTCTTCACTTTCTGCCATAAGGGTGGTGTCATCTGCGTGTCTGAGGTTATTGATATTTGTCCCGGCAATCTTTATTGCAGCTTGTGCTTCTTCCAACCCAGCGTTTCTCATGATGTACTCTGCATATAAGTGAAATAAGCAGGGTGACAATATACAGCCTTGACGTACTCCTTTTCCTATTTGGAACCAGTCTGTTGTTCCATGTCCAGTTCTAACTGTTGCTTCCTGACCTGCATATAGGTTTCTCAAGAGGCAGGTCAGGTGGTCTGGTATTCCCATCTCTTTCAGAATTTTCCGCAGTTTACTGTGATCCACACAGTCAAAGGCTTTGGCATAGTCAATAAAGCAGAAATAGATGTTTTTTCTGGAACTCTCTTGCTTTTTTGATAATCCAGCAGATGTTGGCAATTTGATCTCTGGTTCCTCTGCCTTTTCTAAAACCAGCTTGAACATCTGGAAGTTCATGGTTTGCGTATTGCTGAAGCCTGGCTTGTAGAATTTTGAGCATTACTTTACTAGCATGTGAGATGAGTGCAATTGTGCGGTAGTTTGAGCATTCTTTAGCATTGCCTTTCTTTGGGATTGGAATGAAAACGGGCCTTTTCCAGTCCTGTGGCCACTGCTGAGTTTTCCAAATTTGCTGACATATTGAGTGTAGCACTTTTACAGCATCATCTTTTAGGATTTGAAATAGCTCAACTGGAATTCCATCACCTCCACTAGCTTTGTTCATAGTGATGCTTTCTAAGGCCCACTTGACTTCAGATTCCAGGATGTCTGGCTCTAGGTGAGTGATCACACCATCATGATTATCTTGGTTGTGAAGATCTTTTTTGTACAGTTCTTCTGTGTATTCCTGCTGCCTCTTACTATCTTCTGCTTCTGTTAGGTCCATACCGTTTCTGTCCTTTATCGAGCCCATCTTTGCATGAAATGTTCCCTTGTATCTCTAATTTTCTTGAAGAGATCTCTAGTCTTTCCCATTCTGTTGTTTTCCTCCATTTCTTTGTATTGATCGCTGAGGAAGGCTTTCTTATCTGTCCTTGCTGTTCTTTGGAACTCTGTATTCAGATGCTTATATCTTTCCTTTTCTCCTTTGCTTTTCACTTCTCTTCTTTTCACAGCTATTTGTAAGGCCTCCCCTGATAGCCATTTTGCTTTTTTGCATTTCTTTTCCATGGGGATGGTCTTGATCCCTGTCTCCTGTACAATATCATGAACCTCATTCCATAGCTCATCAGGCACTCCATCTATCATATCTAGTCCCTTAAATATATTTCTTACTTCCACTATATAATCATAAGGGATTTGATTTAGGTCATACCTCAATGGTCTAGTGATTTTCCCAACTTTCTTCAATTTAAGTATGAATTTGGCAATAAGGAGTTCATGATCTGAGCCACAATCAGCTCCTGGTCTTATTTTTGCTGACTGTATAGAGCTTTTTCATCTTTGGCTGCAAAGAATATAACCAGTCTGATTTCGGTGTTGACCATCTGGTGATGTCCATGTGTAGAGTCATTTCTTGTGTTGTTGGAAGAGGGTGTTTGCTATGACCAGTGAGTTCCCTTCGCAAAAGTCTGTTAGCCTTTGCCCTGCTCCATTCCATATTCCAAGGCCAAATTTGCCTGTTACTCCAGGTGTTTCTTGACTTCCTCCTTTTTCATTCTAGTCCCCTAAAATGAAAAGGACATCTTTTTTGGGTGTTAGTTTAAAAGGTCTTGTAGGTCTTCATAGAACCATTCAACTTCAGCTTCTTCAGCATTAGTGGTTGGGGCATAGGCCTGGTTTACCGTGATAATGAATGGTTTGCCTTGGAAACGAAATGAACAGAGATCATTCTGTCGTTTTTGAGATTGCATCCAAGTACTGCATTTTGGACTTTTTTGTTGACCATGATGGCTACTGCATTTCTTCTAAGGGATTCCTGCCCACAGTAGTAGATATAATGGTCATCTGAGTTAAATTCACCCATTCCAGTCCATTTTAGTTCACTGAGTCCTAGAATGTCGATGTTCATTCTTGCCATCTCCTGTTCATCCCTTCCAATTTGCCTTGATTCATGGACCTAACATTCCAGGTTCCTTTGCAGTATTGCTCTTTAATACACACACACACTATGTATAATACACACACACTATGTATAATTAATTATGCACTTATCAAGTTAGGTGCAATGTGCTAGTTATTGAGAAGGTGAATATCAGTGTAAGATAACAAAAATTTGATTGATAGAATTAAAAAATTTTACTCTTTTGTACCATATTTTCATATTTAATTCTTAATTTTTAATTCACCAATTTATTTACAATATTTTACATGTTAACCTTCTGTATATTTTCAGCATAGCAAAACTTTCTGAAAAATGAGTTCTTGATTGTAACTTGTACTACTTCTGTGGAAGGATTTATTTGTTGGTGTATAGGAAAAACACCTGTTTTAGCACATGTACTTGCAAGTATAGATGAAAACCACTCATATATAAGTACCTACTTATCTGAAGATATATTGAAAAGGTACTGCTTTAGGCATAACACTGAAATAAGGGACATAAAATTTAGGGGTAAATAGTGTCCAGCCCGTAAATGTCTGCAGGGCGTTTTCTGGAACGCTTGAGTTTGCATGCAAAAATCACAAATTATGCCACTCATAGATGTGAATGTTTCATTTGAGACTTCTTTGATTTCATAATAAATAAGCATTAAGTAGTAAAATTCATATGGTTAAAGTTTGCCTAACTATGGATGGATGGCATCACTGAATCGATGGACTTGAGTCTGAGTGAACTCCAGGAGTTGGTGATGGACAGGGAGGCCTGGCGTGCTGCGATTCATGGGGTCGCAAAGAGTCAGACACGACTGAGCGACTGAACTGAAAGTTTGCCTTACCTTGAATTTTCTCTGGGATTAAAAATTTTTTCGAGTTAAGGGTAACTCTCAAGTCTCAAATGTTATCAGGATGGAATAATTTGCTCATTAAAACTGAACATTGAAAGCTTTAAATGTTCATTATATTTTGGAAAAAGTTCAGATTATGAGCAGTCATCATTTGCTAGCCTTGATTTTAAATACCAAGTATCACAAGATTAATGGATGTTTTCAAACAAGATAAGGTACCTCCACTTCAACTGTTATAAGCTAATTTTCTTAGAAGCGCTTATATCTTGGGTTGGTCTGAAGAGCTTCACCATAATTCTGGTGTTTAAGCTTTTAAAAATGGAGATGATCTCTGCTGATTTAATAATGATTCACATCCTTCAGGCCTTGCAGTTCCCGTGGTAGCATTTCACAAACTGCCCTGTAAGATGTGAATAGGTGGGGAAGTGGGGATCTGTGAGTCTGAGAAAACTGCTTGTTGTATGCTACTTCGAGATTGACTGTGCACATTAACATATTAAGTGGTCTAAGCTAGGAAAATTGCTTAACCCTTATTTCTCAAAGTTAACTGACCATGAATCCTTTCTGGTTGAGTATTTATTAAGATCTTGAAGATCAGATATTTTGCAGACCTGCTTTGGAAGCATTACTTTAGTAGAAGATGAAACCCACTGCTTCCTCAGCAACTGTTAAATGACCAGTGGAGGGAACATGTTAAAAGTATTAACACAGAAGTTGTAGATTATTAAAGGAAAAATTTGAGGATGAAGAAAGGATGCTTTAAAAATAGTAACTTTTAGAGGGTGACTAGCTATAAATTGAAATTCTGGAATAAAAGCAGTTTGGCATATGCTACATTAGTTATTTTATAAAGAACATAGCTTGTCATGTGATATAGAAAGAAAGCCAGCAGAATTAGAAATTATATTGAAGAAAGAGTTTACATACTGAATTGATAAGGTTATTAAATTAACCTTATTTTCCATTTTGTAAGAAAATGAAATGTTATCCATTTAGTCCATTTATATTGTTTTTGTATATATTTGTGTTTCATGATTTTGTTTGTGTTTATAATATTCTTGATTCATTTGGAAGCAGACTGCATAGGAAGGAAAAGTTATTTAAATTCCTAACTTTCTTTGGAGGGTTAGTTTATACACAAATGATACTTAATCCGCCCACAGCCTGTATTTTCAGTAATTTCACCCCTTCTTTGGATGGGGAAACTGGTTTAAAAAGATTGTGGCTTGCCTAATATCATACAACTAGTTATTTATGAAAATAGTACTTGGAGCCTAGATATTTATATTATAATAAATTGCCTAATATATGAGTGAAAAGCTGAAATTTGTAATAGACATTAAGAAAGGAAAATCTTGTTCTAACCAGAGGGTGTCCTATAAATTGTTCAGGCTATTAAGAAGCCTGCCTATGGTTTTCTTGATTCTTTCTGTCAAAACAGGGGTGATGGAAGATGAGATGAAGGCAGTAAACTATAGAGATAAGAGCACTAGAGTGCTCTAAAGTTAAACAAGTTTGAGCCCTGATTCTATCACTTAACTAATTTTGACCTTGGGCAAATTATTTAACTTCTTTAGTTCTCACTTTTCTAACTCCTTAAATGGTTTCAATAATACCTATCTCATAGTGTTTCATAATTGGAAACTGGTGGCATCATCATAAGTATTAGTTACATTAAGTGAAAGGATTTAGTTAGATTGAGTTTCTTTGTCAGAGGCACAAGAATTTTTACCTTGAAACCCTTACTGGAGGGAAAATGATCTCACCTGGTAATTTACTTTATTTTGTTGTTTTAGTTGCTAATTTGTGTCTAACTCTTTGTAATCCTATGACTTATAGCACACCAGGCTTCCCTGTCCTTCACCATCTCCCCAGAGCTTGCTCAAACTCATGTCCATTGAGTCTGTGATGCTATCCAGTGTCTTGCCAGATGCCATCCTCTGTCTTCCCCTTCTCATCTGCCCTCAATCTTTGCAAGCATCAGGGTGTTTTCCAGGGAGTTGACTCTCCTCATCAGGTGGCCAAAGTATTGGAGCTTCAGCAGCAGGCTTTCCAATGAATGTTCAGGCTTGATTTCCTTTAGGATTGACTAGTTTGGTCTCCTTGCTGTTTAAGGAACTCTAAAGAGTCTTCTCCAGTACCACAGTTTAAAAGTATCAGTTCTTCTGTGCTCAGCCTTCTTTATGATCCAACTCTCACATCTGTACATAACTACTGGAAAAACTATAGCTTTGACTATATGGACCTTTGTTGGCAAAGTGATGTGTTTGCTTTTTAATATGCTGTTTAGGTACGTCATAGCTTCCCTTCCAAGGAGCAAGCATCTTTTAATGTCATGGCTTCAGTCACTGTCCTCAGTGGATTTTGGAGCCAAAGAAAATAAAATCTGCCACTCTGTCCATTTTTTTCCCCATTTATTTGCCGAGAGGTGATGGGATAGGATGCCATGATCTTAGTTTTTTAAATGTTGAATTTTAAGCCACAGTTTTCACTCTCTTTTTACCTTCATCAAATGGCTCTTTAGTTCCTCTTCACTTTCTGTCATTAGGGTGGTATCAAATGAATCTGAGGTTGTTGGTAATTCTCCCAGCAGTCTTGATTCCAACTTGTGGTTCATCTGGCCTGGCATTTTGCATGATGTACTCTGCATATAAATTAAATAAGTAGGGTAACAAGATACAGCCTCATTGTACTCCTTTTCCAATTTGGAATCAGTCCGTTGTTCCATGTTCGGTTCTAACTGTTGGTTCTTGACCTGCATATAAGTTTCTCAGGAGACAGGTTAGGTGGTCTGGTATTCCCATTTCTTTAAGAATTTTCCACAGTTTGCTGTGATCCACACAGTCAAGGCTTTAGTGTAGTCAATAAAGCACATATTTGCTTTTGCTATGATCCAGCAGATATTGGCAGCAAAGCTTAACTGACTCCAAAGTTTTCTATTCTTGTTTTTCTACCCTGCCTATTAAAATTTATTTTCCTATAGCTTGATTTTCTAACCTGATCAACCATTTATAGTGTCCACTTAATATTTAAATTTTAAAACTTTAGAGAGAGCATGTAGTTTTGTTTCTGTAACATTATTTGGTATCATTGAGAATGTTAACATAATATTAGCACCTACCACTTGTTATATATACATAACATTTAATATGCTTAGTTCTGTTCACCATGTCTGTTACAACATACAATACTGTTTAGTACATGTTGTATCTGTTTTACATTTAGGAAAGTAAGAGGATGAAATAAATCATATACCTCAAGTTCATATATTTAATAAATGGCAGTGCTGGGACTCAAATGTACTTTTGGTTCTATAGTCCATCTTTATATTTTAGCATATTCTTTTGTCCTCAATATGTCTGCATTTTAATAGAGAAACTTATGAAATCTTTCAGAAGATAAGATAAATGAAAATTTATGACTTTTTTCTCTCAGCAGTGTCTTACTGGGTAGTATTTGAAAAGTACCCCTCCAAATAATTGTGAATGATTACTTTCTAAACTTGGAATACAACCATCATACAACATTATTCAGGTGTACAATATGATTTGGTATTTGAATATATTGCAGAATGGTCACCACAGTAAGTCTAGTTAACGTCTATTACCATACATAATCATAGAGTTGTGTGTGTGTGTGTGATGAGAACTTTTAAGATCTAGTCTCTTTTCAACTTTCAAATATGCAGTACAATATTAACTGTAGACACCATGCCATGTATTACTCCTCTGTGAAGTATTTGTTTCATTACTGGTAGTTTATATCTTTTGACTCCCTCACCCATTTGGCCCATCCTGTGCCCACATCTCTGGTAACCATCGATTTGTTCTCTGTATCTATGAGCTTGGTGTGGTGTGGCTTTTTTTCTTGTTTTTGGATTCCCCGTGTAAATGAAATTATATGGTATTTGTCTTTCTCTGACTTATTTCACTTAACATGACACCCTCTAGGTCAATCCATGTGGTTGCACATGGCAAGATTTCATTCTTTTTATGGCTAAATAATATTCTATTAGTTAATAGACCACATCTTTATTCATTTATTCATTGGTAAATCTTTATTTATTCATTGTTTAATTCTTTGAATACATGTGTAGAAGTATAATTGCTAAATTATATAGTAGTTATATTTTTAATATTTTGAGGAACCTCCATACTGCTTTCCATAGTGGCCATACCAGTATGCATTCCCACATCTGCAGCAGCAATTGATATTTCTTGTTTTATTGATGTTAACCATTTTAACAGATATGAAGTGATGTTTCATAGTGCTTTTGGTTTGCATTTCCCTAATGATTGGTGGTGGTGAGCATTTTTTCATGTACTTAATTGGCCATTTGTATGTCTTTGGAAAAATATCTGTTCAGATCCTCTGCCTATTTTTTAATCAATTTTCTTTCTTTTTGCTGAGTTATTTAAGTACTATATTTTGAATATTAACCTCATACTAGACATATGATATGTAAATATTTTCTCCCATTTACTAGATCACATTTTCATTTTGTTGATGGTTTCCTTTGCTGTGCTAGAAACATTTTAGTTTGATGTAGTCCTACTTGTTGCCTTTTGTTGCCTTTGTTTTTAGTGTCAAATTTAAAAACTCATAGCCAAGACTGGTATCAGGCTACTACTTGTGTTTTCTTCTACGAGTTTTATTGTTTCTGGCCTTACATCCAAGTCTTTAATCCATTTTGGAGTTAATTTTTGTGTGTGGTGTTAAATGGTGGTGAGATATATATTCATAAATATGTGCCAGGGGAGTGAGCTAGAGTTTGATTAGGAAATGATCTAAAGTTTGATCAAGAAAATGGATTATAATCCTTTGGATTCTGAACAATATATAGAACCTTCTCATATAAATCATTTCATGTAAAGTGTTTTTCTTAAGAGATGTAAAGTGGATCAAGAAAGTCCATTTACACTGTATTTTAGTGTTTGAGTTTGTTCAGTTATATGAGTTAATAAAGTGGCTTTATGATTAGTCCTACGAGGTTAAATTTGGCTTAAGGAAAAAGACTAAAGATTTTTAAAAGCTAACATTTGCTCGCTTGAGTATTAATGCATAGGAATGTGAACAGTATATTGACATGGTTTCGTTTGAAGAAAATTCTTATCAGCTTAAAGACATTATATATTTCTCAGAAAACTAACAATAATTTCCCAAAGAGTTTCTTGAGGAACTTTCCTGGCAGTCCAGTGGCTGAGACTTCACCTTATGCAGGGTGCAGGGGGTGAGGGTTCAGTCCCTGGTTAGGGAACTGAGATCCTTCATGCCTCATGACCAAGGGACCAAGACATGGAATGGAAGCAGTGTTGTAACAAATTCAATAATGACTTTAAAAATCATCCACCTCAAAAAAAAATTAAAAGATAGATTTATAATTTCTGACTTATTGTATGAAACCCATATTTACTCTCTAAAATGGTATTATTAATAGCACTTACGAAGATCAAGCACTGACTACAGAGAATCTCGGATGAATGTCTTAATGTCTGGAAATAATGCCTAGAAGTAATACCTGGAAAGAAATAGATTCCTTACGGAAATTTCCTTCTATCACAATACACAATTGGACAAAGAGAGTTCATAATTTTTTGTAGTTCTTTTACCCTCTCTTTTAAAGAGGTCTGCTATGTTATCAGGAACATTCAAGTAACTTTAGTGCCATTCTAAAAAGTTTGAAGAAAAGACATGTAGAAGAAGAAACTTTCATTAGTATTTCTTATTGGAAACTTCTCTTTGTGTTTTTTTTTTCTTCCCTGTGAGTTTGGGTGTTTATAATACATAGTGAAAAATTGCAAGGAAATTTCTTTTCTTTTGTGTTCTCCAAACTGAAGGCTTCCCAACATCTGTAAACTTTTTTTATTTTTTAATTTTTTAGCAGGGAGAGAAGAAATTCTGGGAGGAAAAAAGTATTTTTTAAAGCATATTATGATCTGGGTTGTTGCATAACTTTCTTTTTGTTGAAAATAAGTGTAAACTTATGGGTAATCTTTTATGACAGTCTAGATGGTAGTCACCTATGTTAAAGCAATTCAAATAAGAATGGACTATGTATTATCAAAGGACAACAAAGTTACAGGAACACACATCAAAAATGTAACTGTTCTGTTCATTTGCTCTCAATTCTGCTGATCTGATATTTTAGCAAGGCCAGTAACCTGTTATTCACTGGTTCAACATTTATTTTAAAAAGTCTTACTACAGAGTTCAAATCCTGGGAAACATTGAAGGGAAAAGGAGAAGAGGGTGGCAGAGGATGAAATGGTAAGATAGCATCACTGACTCAATGGACATAAACTTGAGCAAACTCCCGGAGATAATGGAAGACAAGGAAGCCTGGAGTGCTATGGTCCATGAGGTTGCAGAGTCAGACACGACTTTGTGACTGAACAACAGAGTTCAAAATAGTAAATAAGTTTATGGGTTCAATAAATAGACAAACTGGGTTCAAATCCTGGCTCTAAAACTCACTATCCTAAATTTCTGTTTATTCATCTATAAAGTATTAGTTGACAATATATGACTGTTAGCCAAATGGAACATCATCCTCCTCAGTTGCCTGCCCTGGGAGTAGTGGTGCATGGTTATTTTTTTCTTTGCCTGCTGGAAGTTTGGTGCGTTTTAGATTGTATTTCAGTTAGGTTATGGGATCTCAGGCTGGTTCCTCTGGTTTATAGCCCTTCTTCGGGGCCAGTAATTCTTATTTATCTTTTGTTGTTAAGTTCTTACACATATTTGCAATGTTGTAAAAGGACGTGGTCTCTGTGATTCTACTTTTTGGTATTTGTTGAGACTTATTTAGTGGTGGTCAGTTTTTATAAATATCCCTATGTGCTTGAGAAGAATATATATTCTCTAATTTAAATATGTCTGTTAGATTAAGCTTGATAATCATTTTACCCTTCTACATTTTTTCTGTCTGCCTGGACTATCATAAGTAAAAGAGACATTTTAAAATCTCCCTCCATAGAGGTGGATTTATAAATTTCTTTGTAAATTCTAACAAAAATTTGCTCTAAATATTTTGAGATTATTAGTGCATACCAGTTTAGTACTGTATTTTATCATTAAATAGTGACCCTCCTTAAAGCAAATAATATTGTTTGTTTTAAACTTATAATGTCTCCTGTTGACAAAGTGAAAGTGAAGTTGCTCAGTCGCATCTGACTCTCTGCAACCCCATGGACTGTAGCCTACCAGGCTCCTGAGTCCATGGAATTTTCCAGGCAAGAGTACTGGAGTGGGTTGCCATTTCTTTCTCCAGGGGATCTTCCTGACCCAGGGATTGAACCTGGGTCTCCTGCATTGCAGTCAGACGCTTTACCGTCTGAGCCACCAGGGAAGCCCCTTCAGTTCAGTTCAGTCACTCAGTTGTGTCCGACTCTTTGCAACCCCATGAATCGCAGCATGCCAGGCCTCCCTGTCCATCGCCAACTCCCGGAGTTCACCCAAACTCACGTCCATTAAGTTGGTGATGCCATCCAGCCATCTCATCCTCTGTCGTCCCCTTCTCCTCCTGCCCCCAATCCCTCCCAGCATCAGAGTCTTTTCCAATGAGTCAACTCTTCACATGAGGTGGCCAGAGTACTGGAGTTTCAGCTTTAGCATTCCTTCCAAAGAAATCCCAGGGCTGGTCTCCTTCAGAATGGACTGGTTGGATCTCCTTGCAGTCCAAGGGACTCTCAAGAGTCTTCTCCAACACCACAGTTCAAAAGCATCAATTCTTCAGCGCTCACCTGTCTTCACAGTCCAACTCTCACATCCATACATGACCGCTGGAAAAACCATAGCCTTGACTTAGACGGACCTTTGTTGGCAAAGTAATGTCTCTGCTTTTGAATATGCTATCTAGGTTGGTCCTAACTTTTCTTCCAAGGAGTAAGCGTCTTTCAATTTCATGCCTGCAATCAACATCTGCAGTGATTTTGGAGCCCCCAAAAATAAAGTCTGACACTGTTTCCACTGTTTCCCCATCTATTTCCCATGAAGTGATGGGACCAGATGCCATGATCTTCGTTTTCTGAATGTTGAGCTTTAAGCCAACTTTTTCACCCTCCTCTTTCACTTTCATCCAGAGGCTTTTTAGTTCCTCTTCACTTTCTGCCATAAGGGTGGTGTCATCTGCATATCTGAGGTTATTGATATTTCTCCCTGCAATCTTGATTCCAGCTTGTGCTTCTTCCAGCCCAGCGTTTCTCATGATGTACTCTGTATATAAGTTAAAAAAGCAAGGTGACAATATACAGCCTTGACGTACTCCTAGCAGCTTCCAATTTATGTCATTAGAATATAACTGGTATAACCTTTGAACCTTTGTCTATATTAAGAATTAGTAATCTTATAAATGTATATTATTTTGTTTCTTTATTCAATCTTATTATCTGGATATAAACTGTTGGATTAATGGATGCTCATTTTATTATTTTTGATTACTATTATTTTTAGACTTTTTATTATCTTAAATTGTTTATTTTTCCTGATTGTTCTATATGACTTTAAAAACGTACTTTGATGTATGTTTTGGTTTATTTGTGTTTTATTCCATTTATAAACACACCTGACTTAGAAACTGTATACTCTCCTTCTCATTTGTAGAATCTTCTCTGGAAATGTTGCCATGTGTATTAACAAAGTCTTTAAGTTATAACTTCATCTGCTTTTGAACAGTGACCTTAGCACACTTTTACTCTGATTTTTCAACCAGATCTTTGATTATGTTTTCCCTTTTTGTGACTCCTAATGCTTTTATTCTTGGACCGTTTAACTATTTTTTTAAAGACATTCTCTTCATTATTTTATATGAATTTTATTGTTTTGTGGGAAATATTTATTTGAACAAACATTTGTCAATAAACATCTTACAAACAGAAAAGTTCAAAAAGAGTTACGTGTACAATCAGTGAATCATTATCAAGTATAACCATTACCCAGGGGTCCCTGATTATTTTTTATTTAAACATTTGACTTTTTTTATATCTACTTATAGATTTACCAATTTATTAGGTTGGTGTAAAAGTAATTGTGGTTTTGCATTGTTGAATTTTCCTGTTCGATATTGGAGTACATTCCTAAATAAATTTGGTTATGTTATACATTATTTTAATGTGCGTTTATTGCTTTATATTTTTTCTAATGACTTATTACTTGTTGTTTATGTTATATTTATTTTAGACTATAGAAACAATGTTAGACAAAAAAGCAAATTTGAGCAATTTTTTTATTCAAGTTCAAAATGGGTCATAAAGCAGTGTAAAAGCTCACAGTATCTAACAACGCATTTGGACCAGAACTACTAAGGAATAAATGTACAGTGCAGGGGTGGTTCAAGAAATTTTGCAAAGAAGATGAAAGCCTTGAAGATGAGGAGTGCAGTGGCCAGCCATAGGAAGTTGACAGCTGCCAACTGAGAGCCATCATCCAAGCTGATCCTCTTAAAACTCCACAGGAAGTTGAAGAAGAACTCAGTGTCCACCATTCTGTGGTCGTTTGGCATTTGAAGCAAATTGGAAAGGTGAAAGTGGGTGCCTCCCGAGCTGATTGAAAGTAAAAAAAATTGTCTTTTTGAAGTGTCACCTTCTCTTATCTATGCAACAATGAGCCGTTTCTTGATTGGATTGTGACGTCCAGTGACAAATGTATTTTTTACAACAACCAGCGATCACCTGCTAAATAAATAGCTGGACTGAAAAGAAGCTGCAGAGCACTTCCCAAAGCCAAACTTGTACCAAAAAATGGTCATGGTCACTTGGGTGGTCTGCTGCCGGTCTGATCCACTACAGCTTTCTGAATCCCAGCAAAATCATTACATCTGAGAAGTGTGCTCAGCAGGTAGATAAGATGCAGTGAAAAATACAGTGACCGCAGCTGGCATTGGTCAACTAAAAGGGCCCAGTTTTTCTCCACGACAACGCCCAACCACACATCACACAACCAACACTTCAAAAGTTGAATGAATAGGGCAACGAAGTTTTGCCTCATCTGCCGTATTCACCAGAGCTCTTGCCAACCAACTACCATTTCTTGAAGTATCTCCACAACTTGCAGGAAATTGCTTCCACAAACAGCAGGAGGCAAAAAATGCTTTCCAAGAGTTTGTTGAATCCTGAAGCATGGATATTTGTGCTACAGGAATAAACAAACTTCTTTCTTGTTGACAAAAATATATTGATGCAATAGTTCCTAATTTGATTTATGAAAATATATTTGAGCCTAGTTATAATGACTTAAAATTCACTGTCTGAAACCACAATAACTTGTACCAACCTAATACTTGTTCACCATTTATTTGACACTGTAAGACCTTTCTTTTGGTATTGTTTCTCTTTTTCTTGAGGTACATTGTTTAGCATTTCCTTTGGTGTATATATTTTGGTGGTAAAGTGTTTTTGTTTGTCTGAAAATTCTTTTTTTCTTCGATGTTCTTGAAAGGTAGTTTTTCTAAGGATACGATTTCTGGTCACAGGTTTTTTTTCTGATAGAACTTTGATTATATTACTCTAGTATCTTCTGCCTGAAGTTATTGGTGATGAATCAGCATCAGTCTAGTTGTCTGTCTTAGTTGGTATCTGCATGTTTTCTTAGACTGCTTTTAAGATTTTTCTTCTTTTCTTTGGCTTTGTGGAGTTTTATTAACACATACTTGGTGTGCTTATTTATTCTGCTGGATTTGTATTTTCTCATACCATTTGAGTCTTTGATCAGCTCTGAAAAATGTAAGCCATGATTTTTCAAATCTCTTGCTATATTATTTATTCCATTTTTGAAGTCTTCAGTGACATATATAAAGCATATATTAGGTACTGTTATAAAAGAGTCCGAAATGCAGTACTTGGGTGCAAACTAAAAAATGTTAGAATGATCTCTGTTCATTTTCAAGACAAACCATTCAGTATCACAGTAATCCAAGTCTGTGTCTCAACCACTAATGCTGAAGAAGCTGAAGTTGAATCGTTCTATGAAGACCTTCTAGAACTAACACCCAAAAAAGATGTCCTTTTCATCATAGGGGACTGGAATGCAAACGCAGGAAGCCAAGAGATACCTGGAATAACAGGCAAATTTGACCTTGGAGTACAAAAGGAAGCAGGGCAAAGGCTAACAGTGTTTTGCCAAGAGAATGCACTGGTCATAGCAAACACCCTCTTCCAACAACACAAGAGATGACTACACATGGACATCATCAGATGGTCAATACCAAAATCAGATTGATCATATTCTTTGCAGCCAAAGATGGAGAAACTCGATACAGTCAGCAAAAACAAGACAGGGAGCTGACTGTGGCTCAGAGCATGAACTTCTCATTGCCAAATTCAGACTTTAATTGAAGAAAGTAGGGCAAACCACTAGACCATTCAGGTATGACCTAAATCAAATCCCTTAGCTTATACAATGCAAGTGACAAATAGATTCGAGGGATTAGATCTAATAGATACGGTGCCTGAAGAACTATGGACAGAGGTTCGAATATTGTACAGGAGGTGGTGATCAAAACCATCCCCAAGAAGAAGAAATGCAAAAAGGCAAATTGGTTGTCTGAGGAGGCCTTATAAATAGCAGAGAAAAGAAAAGAAGTGAAAGGCAAAGGAGAAAAGGAAAGATACACCCATTTGAATGCAGAGTTCCAAAGAATAGCAAAGAGAGATAAGAAAGCCTTCCTCAGCGATCAATGAAAAGAAATAGAGGAAAACAATAGAATGGGAAAAACTAGAGATCTCTTCAAGAAAACTAGAGATACCAAGGGAACATTTCATGCAAAGATGAGCACAATAAAGGACCTAACAGAAGCAGATGATATTAAGAAGGGGTGGCAAGAATATACAGAAGAACTATACAAAAATAATCTTCATGACCCAGATAACCATGATGGTGTGATCACTCACCTAGAGCCAGACATCCTGGAATGCAAAGGCAAGTGGGCCTTAGGAAGCATCGCTACAAACAAAGCTAGTGGAGGTGATGCAGTTCCAGTTGAGCTATTTCAAATCCTAAAAGATGATGCTGTGAAAGTGCTGCACTCAATATGTCAGCAAATTTGGAGAACTCAACAGTGGCCAGAGGACTGGATAAGGTCAGTTTTCATTCCAATCCCAAAGAAAGGCAATGCCAAAGAATACTCAAACTACTGCACGATTGCACTCATCTCACACTCTAGGAAAGTAATGCTCAAAATTCTCCAAGCCTGGCTTCAATAGTCCATGAACCGTGAACTACCAGATGTTCAAGCTGGATTTAGAAAAGGCAGAGGAACCAGAGATCAAATTGCCTGGATCATAGAAAAAGCAAGGGCATTCCAGAAAAACATCTACTTCTGCTTTATTTACTACACCAAAGCCTTTGACTGTGGATCACAACAAACTGTGGGAAATTCTTCAAGAGATGGGAATACCAGACCACCTTACCTGCCTCCAGAGAAATCTGTATGCTGGTCAAGAAGCAGCAGTTTGAACTGGACATGGAACAACAAACTGATTCCAAATCGGGAAGGGAGCATGTCAAGCCTGTATATTGTCACCCTGCTTATTTAACTTATGTGCAGACTACATCATGAGAAATGCCAGGTTGGATGAACAGTGATTGGAATCAAGATTGCTGGGAGAAATATCAATAACCTGTGATATACAGATAACACCATCCTTACGGCAGAAAGTGAGGAGGAACTAAAGAGCCTCTTGATTGATGTGAAAGAGGGGAGTGAAAAAGCTGACTTAAAACTCAACATTCCAAAGCTAACATCATGGCATCTTGTTCCATCACTTCATGGCAGTAGATGGGGAAACAATGGAAACAGTGAGAGACTTTATTTTCTTGGGCTCCAAAATCACTGCAGATGGTGACTGCAGCCATGAGATTAAAAGATGCTTGCTCCTTGGAAGAAAAGCTGTGTCCAACCTAGACAGCATTAAAAAGCAGAGACATTACTTTGCCAGCAAAGGTCTGTACAGTCTAAACTATGGTTTTCCCAGTATACAAATATGGATGTGAGAGTTGGACCATAAAGAAAGATTAGGGCTTAAGAATTGATGATTTTGAACTGTGGTGTTGGAGAAGACTCTTGAGAGTCCCTAGGACTGCAAGGCGATCCAACCAGTCAATCCTAAAGGAAAACAACTCTGAATATTCATTGGAAGGACCAATCCTGAAGGTGAAGTTCAGTACTTTGGCCACCTGATGCCAAGAGCCTAGTCATTGAAAAGGACCCTGATGCTGGGAAAGATTGAAGGTGGGAAGAGAAGGAGATGAAAGAGGATGAGATGGTTGTACCACATCACCGTCAATAGACATGAGTTTGAGCAAGTTCTGGGAGGTAATAAAGGACAGGAAAGCCTGGCGTTCTGCAGTCCATGGGACTGCAAATAGTTGGACAGAACTGAGCAAGAAAAATTATGTTTTTCCTGTAGCTTGATTTTCAAATTCTGCATTTTATTTTTAAAAATATTTTCTCCATGTTTATATTTTATGTATGATTAATTGATTACTGTTTATACTGTCTAGCATTCATGGTGATTTGTTTCAATGTCTCTTAAGGGATCTTTGCTTATGACATCATTATTGAAAACCTAAGTGCCTGAACTAAGGCATTTTCTTAGAAAAGGATTTATATTGTGTTACTACGGACCTGGGACTACTTTAGCTATCTTTCAGAGCCCAGAACTTCATATAAGGGCTTCTTAGGAAGTCTTAACATTAAAAATCATGGTATTTCAGTCATGAAGTAATTCTTAGGTATTTCAAAATATTAGATACATCACCCAGTGTATAATTCTTGAATAATATGTAGAACCGTAGAAATGATTTTTGCAGATATTAGTATCATGAAATTTAAATAGTTTTTCACCATTTTAAGATTATATTTCCTTTTGATAGCAAGATTAGAGTATAGAGAAGCTAAGTATTCCATTCATTGACATTTTATTAAAACAACACTGACATGATATATGACGAGTGATCACAATTAATCAGATTTACTCTTTTCACTACTTGCTTCAGCAACGATTTAAGATTGAGAAGTATATATTTTAGTCACTATAGAAAAGGTTCGACAGTTCCTGAGAAAGTTGACCATAGAGTTACCCTGAAAACCAGCAATCCTACTTCTAGGTAGTATCCATAAGGATTAAAAACAAGTATTCAAACAATTTGTTCATGAATGTTCATAATAACACTATTCACAACAACCAAAAAGTGAAAATAGCACAAATGTTCATCAACTGATGAGTGGGTAAACAAAATATGATATAATAGTAACATGTTTGAAGTATTATTTGGCCATAAAAAGGAATGTACTGATAACATACTACAGCATGAATGAATCTCAGAAACATTATACTGTGTAAAAGTATACACATGATGTGTAATTCATTTTATATGAATTGTCCAGAATTTGCAGATCCGTAGGGCCAAAAAGTACATTTGTGGTTGTTGGGGGTGGGAGTAAAGGGGAAATGGAAGTGACTGTTTAATTTTTACATGGAATCATAAAAATATTTTGGAAGTAGATAGAGATTATAGTGCACAGTGTTCTAAATATAGTGCACAGAATGTTCTAAATATCACTGAATTGTATACCTAAAATGGTTAGTTTTGTTATATGAAGTTTACCTTGATAATAATATCAATAAACATATTATTAGTTTCTTTTAATTTAAGACCCTATGAAAGAAAGCAGGTTGTGGGATTGAATTCATGGGTAGCTTCATTGATGTACTTGAAGATAATGTTGCATTACAGCTGATTTCAGCTTACTAATCAAATTAAATAAACTATAAATCTCATCCTGTAGCTTGGATTTTCAGTGCTAAATAGAGTTGAAATTTGTTGACCATGTCTTTTTCTCATATAGTTCTTTGTGTATGCAGAGTAACCTTGTGCATCAATGGTTTTTCCACCTATCAAGCATTAAGATCTGCAGATATGATGAGGGATAGTAGTTTCTCTTCCAAATTATATGTCATTGATAATGTATGACACTATATCCTTTGTCATAGATTTCTGTCAATAGTTTCTTCTTTTTTTTTCTTCAGTCATAATATTTGTCAAGAGGTTTTTGCTTACTTGATAAACTTCCTAACAAATAAATTGTGCTTGTTTCTCTGGTGAGGAGTATAACACAAGTGGATTTGTCTTTAATCTTCCTTTCTAATCAGTTTTTTGTACAAAATTTGCCAGTTTCTACCTGGAAATGATTTGACTGGTGGGGAGTTCACTTGAAATTAAGTTGGTTGTGTGAAAGGGACTTGAGGCCTCAGCAGCATTATATCATCATTAGTTAAAACCTTAGTATTAATCATATAGTGAGCTCTAGGGGCATGTGGATAGTTAAATATGATCTATAAAAATGATTGTACCTTCTGTTTCATGATTTTTGTATATGAAATTATCACACAGATTAATCTCAACAGGATTCATGTTCCACTGTCAATGGAATCATTCCCTATTGACATTAATTATCTTAATCTGTGTAGACATTAATTATCTTAATCTGTATAGCAGAGTACTGTTTTCATCAACATTTTTATGCATTACTGAATAATTTTTCAGATTGCCATTTAATTTTGTGAATTGGAGATGATGAAACAATAAGAATAACAAAAAGTAGAGATTTAACTGAGTAAGGAGCAACAGTTGCACTTTGCTGGAGCAGCCGTGAAGAGATACCCCACGGGTAACGTAAGAGAAACCCAAGTAAGACAGTAGGTGTTGTGAGAGGGCATCAGAGGGCAGACACATTGAAACCATAATCACAGAAAACTAGCCAATCTGATCACACGGACCACAGACTTGTCTACTCAGTGAAACTAAGCCATGCTATGTGGGGCCACCCGAGACGGACGGGTCATGGTGGAGAGGTCTGACAGAATGTGGTCCACTGGAGAAGGGAATGGCAAACCACTTCAGTATTCTTGCCTTGAGAACCCCATGAACAGTATGAAAAGGCAAAATGATAGGATACTGAAAGAGGAACTCCCCAGGTCGGTAGGTGCCCAATATGCTACTGGAGGTTAGTGGGGAAATAACTCCAGAAAGAATGAAGGGATGGAGCCAAAGCAAAAACACCACCCAGGTGTGGATGGGACTGGTGATAGAAGCAAGGTCTGATGTTGTAAAGAGCAATATTGCATAGGAACCTAGAATGTTAGGTCCATGAATCAAGGCAAATTGGAAGTGGTGAAACAGGAGATGGCAAGAGTGAACGTCGACATTCTAGGAATCCGCGAACTAAAATGGACTGGAATGGGCGAATTTAACTCACATGACCATTATATCTACTACTGTGGGCAGGAATCCCTTAGAAGAAATGCAGTAGCCATCATGGTCAACAAAAAAGTCCGAAATGCAGTACTTGGATGCAATCTCAAAAACGACAGAATGATCTCTGTTCATTTCGTTTCCAAGGCAAACCATTCATTATCACGGTAATCCAAGCCTATGCCCCAACCAGTAACGCTGAAGAAGCTGAAGTTGAATGGTTCTATGAAGACCTACAAGACCTTTTAAAAAAATGTCCCAAAAAAAAGACCCCCCAAAAAATGTCCTTTTCATTTTAGGGGACTGGAATGCAAAAGTAGGAAGTCAAGAAACACCTGGGGTAACAGGCAAATTTGGCCTTGGAATACGAAATGAAGCAGGGCAAAGGCTAACAGAGTTTTGCCAAGAGAACTCACTGGTCATAGCAAACACCCTCTTCCAACAACACAAGAAATGACTCTACACATGGACATCACCAGATGGTCAACACCGAAATCAGACTGGTTATATTCTTTGCAGCCAAAGATGGAGAAGCTCTATACAGTAGGCAAAAACAAGACCAGGAGCTGTCTGTGGCTCAGATCATGAACTCCTTATTGCCAAATTCAGACTTAAATTGAAGAAAGTTGGGAAAACCACTAGACCATTCAGGTATGACCTAAATCAAATAAGGATATAATTATACAGTGGAAGTGAGAAATAGATTTAAGGGACTAGATCTGATAGATAGAGTGCCTGATAACTATGGACAGAGGTTCGTGACATTGTACTGGAGACAGGGATCAAGACCATCCTCATGGAAAAGAAATGTAAAAAAGCAAAATGGTTGTCTGAGGAGGCCTTACAAATAGCTGTGAAAAGAAGAGAAGCGAAAAGCAAAGGAGAGAAGGAAAGATATAAGCATCTGAATGTAGAGTTCCAAAGAATAGCAAGGACAGATAAGAAAGCCTTCCTCAGCAATCAATGTAAAGAAATAGAGGAAAACAACAGAATGGGAAAGACAAGAGATCTCTTCAAGAATATTAGAGATACCAAGGGAACATTTCATGCAAAGATGGGCTCGATAAAGGACAGAAATAGTAGGGACCTGACGGAAGCAGAAGATATTAAGAAGAGGTGGCAAGAATACACAGAAGAACTGTACTAAAAGATCTTCATGACCCAGATAATCACGATGGTATGATCACTCACCTAGAGCCAGACATCCTGGAATGTGAAGTCAAGTGGGCCTTACAAAGCATCACTATGAACAAAGCTAGTGGAGGTGATGGAATTACAGTTGAGGTATTTCAAATCCTGAAAGATGACGCTGTGAAAGTGCTACACTCAATATGCCAGCAAATTTGGAAAACTCAGCAGTGGCCACAGGACTGGAAAAGGTCCGTTTTCATTCCAATCCCAAAAAAAGGCAATGCCAAAGAATGCTCAGACTACTGCACAATTGCACTTATTTCACACACTAGTAAAGTAATGCTCAAAATTCTCCAAGCCAGGCTTCAGCAATACGTGAATCGTGAACCTCGAGATGTTCAAGCTGGTTTTAGAAAAGGCAGAGGAACCAGAGATCAAATTGCCAACATCTGCTGGATCATCAAAAAAGGAAGAGAGTACCAGGAAAACATCTATTTCTGCTTTATTGACTATGCCAAAGCCTTTGACTGTGTGGATCACAAGAAACTGTGGAAAATTCTGAAAGAGATGGGAATACCAGACCGCCTGATCTGTCTCTTGAGAAACCTATATGCAGGTCAGGAAGCAACAGTTAGAACTGGACATGGAACAACAGACTGGTTCCAAATAGGAATTATTTAACTTACATGCAGAGTACATCATGAGAAATGCTAGGCTGGAGGAAGCACAAGCTGGAATCAGGTTTGCTGGGAGAAATATCAATAACCTTAGATATGCAGATGACACCACCCTTATGGCAGAAAGTGAAGAGGAACTAAAAAGCCTCTGGATGAAAGTGAAAGAGGAGAGTGAAAAAGTTGGCTTAAAGCTCAACATTCAGAAAACGAAGCTCATGGCATCTGGTCCCATCACTTCATGGGAAATAGATGGGGAAACAGTGGGAACGATGTCAGACTTTATTTTTGGGGGCTCCAGAATCACTGCAGATGTTGATTGCAGCCATGAAATTAAAAGACACTTACTCCTGGCAGGAAAGTTATGACCAACCTAGATCGTATATTAAAAAGCAGAGACTTTACTTTGCCAACAAAGGTCTGTCTAGTACTCCTGCCTGGAAAATCCCACGGTCGGAGGAGCCTGGTAGGCTGCAGTCCATGGGGTCCCTGAGGGTCGGACATGACTGGGCGACTTCACTTTCACTTTTCACTTTCATGCATTGGAGAAGGAAATGGCAACCCCACTCTAGTGTTCTTGCCTGGAGAATCCCAGGGTCGGGGGAGCCTGGTGGGCTGCTGTTTATGGGGTCACACAGAGTTGGACACGACTGAAGTGAATTAGCAGCAGCAGTCAAGGCTTTTTCCAGTGGTCATGTATGGATGTGAGAGTTGGACTGTGAAGAAAGCTGAGCACCGAAGAATTGATGCTTTTGAACTCTGGTGATGGAGAAGACTCTTGAGAGTCCCTTGGACTGCAAGGAGATCCAACCAGTCCATCATTCCTGGGTGTTCATTGGAGGGACTGATGCTGAAGCTGAAACTTCAAAACTTTGGCCACTTCATGCAGAGAGTTGACTCATTGGAAAGACTCTGATGCTGGGAGGGATTGGGGGCAGGAGGAGAAGGGGACGACAGAGGCAGAGGATGAGATGGCTGGATGGCATCACCGACTTGATGGACCTGAGTCTGAGTGAACTCCGGGAGTTGGTGATGGACAGGGAGGCCTGGCGTGCTGCGATTCATGGGGTCGCAAAGAGTCGGACGTGACTGAGTGACTGAACTGAACTGATAGTCTACATGAACTGAATGCTAGTCCTTGTAACATGTGTTCCACCTTTAAGAACATAGAATATATTAGAATTTCTGTGGAAATAAGTATGTGACATTTCAAGTTTGTGTTCCATATATTCAAAATTTCTTGTACAACTCAAACTGCTAGTAGCTAGTGGATCACTTGGTTAATTCCAGGTACTGACAGTCATCTACCCTGTGCACTTCAGTGCCTTAGTTTATTGTTTTTCAACTTTATTTATTTGCATAATCACTCTGACAATATTTTTTTTTATATTCCACAGTTTGCAGATAGGGTTAGATTTGGATGCTGGTAGTAGAGACCCCAAACACCAGTGATGTAAATGATACATAAGTGTCTTATTTAGCCATCAGTTGAGTCTGGAAGTAGGTGAAAACGGGGTAGTGTTGTAGTTCTGTCAAAAAAATACTCAGGGATCCCGGTTCCTTTTATTTCATTACTCTTCCATGCATAACCTCCATTGCCAAGCTCACCTTCCAAACCAGGGTGGCTTGTTTAGTTTCAGCCATCATCTGTATTCTAGCCAGCAAGAAGGAGAAAGGAATAAAGAGAGCTGAGAGGGTCAATGCCAGCAGTCTTTAAAGGAGGGTTCCTGAAAACTGCCATAGGTAAATTTGTTTAGACCTGAAATTGACAGGATGTAGGCACGTGTCCATACCTACATATGAGGAGCCTGTGAAACGTGTTCTTTATTCTGTGCCCAGTGACATTTTGAGGATTTTGTTATTGTGAAAGATTTAGTCTCTGCTTTACTGCATCACCTCTACTCTTATTTCCTTAATGTTTTTCTTTAACTTATATCCCTTGTTACTTAAATAACTATTTAAAACATAAATAATACCCTGTCACATTAAATAATAATATCTTCTAGAAAAAGAAGAGAAGTTAAAAATGCAGTAGAGTGAAGAGGCAATAATGAGCCCATTTCCTGGATATTTGCTCTCTGTTAAAAAGGAAGTTAGAGTTAGGTGCTAAAGAAATATTAGCATCACACTGTTTTGATATAACAAGGATCGAGTGTAAGGAAGACCAATTTATCACCATATGAGTCAGTGTTAGTTTTCTGCCAGGCCTTCTGCCCTCCCTGAATTATTCTTATTCCTTGCTACTTTGTGAAATACTGCCCTAGTACATGTTGTATGCAAGTGTGCATGTGTCTTTATAGTATAATTTTACTGTTTTAATAAACTTTTTCTAGAATGAAGCAAATCGTATGTTTATAAAATTGTTTTATAGTTTAGCATTTTTGTGATTTATAAATAAGTCTTTTAAACTTTAATGTTGAAAAGAGTGTATATTTTGCTTGATAACAATTTTTTTGAGAACCTTTGTGAATTTTTATTTGAAAATGAAAATGTTCATATTTTTGTACAGTGTATTTGTATATTTTA
>NW_011494649.1:2842598-2850929 GCF_000754665.1 Bison bison bison | reverse complement strand
GTATATTTTAATGCTAGTCACTTTTACTAGCCACACTGCTGGGTGGTCTTAAGGAACAAAAAAGAATTATACCTATAACTGAGTTGTAAAAGAACACTGCCATTATGTTTCCACAGCTATAGTTTTTTTTTATCATTTTGTATCTTGATGTCAAGAGCATGAGATAAGGATACCAATAGTATGAGCTGAAAAGCTCAAAATACTGAGAGAATGTGAACTGTCATAATATATAATCACTAGATTTAAGTGTTTAATTTAAATTAGAACTGGATCATCATTACTTGATCAGCCTCAAGGAAAATATAAAGCAAAGAATTCAGTACTTCTGTTTCTAATTATATATTTTATTCTTAGGAAATGAATTATACTGTCTGACAATATTGTTTATAGAAGTATTTATGGAATTTTCTATAGTATTTATATTTACATGAAGGTTAAAAATACCAGAATTTCTCATACATTAATCATTTATTTGTAGGCAGATTACATTTAGATCCCTTGGGGTTGGGTGCTTAGTCTAAGATGTGGAGAAACTAGGAACAGATCAAAGGGGATCAAAGTTGAGGTAATAGACCATATGAGAAAAAACTAAGAGAAATGGAGATTTTTAAATATAGGAAATAAACCTGATTTGTGTACTTGGCAAACATTTATTGAATACCTATTATTCAATACCTATTGTTCAGAATAGGTATTGCTGTTCTCTCCTACTGTTACCACAGAGTATGAGTAGTATACAAGCTTTGGAAGAAAAAATTTTAGACTAAGGAAATTACTGACTAGAAGAATTCAATTTAGCTGAGTTAACATTATCCCTTACTGTGTGCCAGCCACAGTACTTATTTTGTACCAATGAATAAGACAGACATTGCTAGAGATGGAATCAAGATAATTGCTTCTGCCTTTTTCCTGTCTTATGGTTCCATAACTTTTTTGATTATTTATATTTTTATGATTGATTCAACTTGTCACTTCAGTTAAAAAAATGTTGGAATTTTAACTTGGATTAAATTTGGGATTTAATCCCCAAATTATTCTATTTTTCCTGATTTTCATACAGATGAATATAAGAAAAAACTATTATTTAATCCGTCTCTGAAATCCAAAATAATATGACTGACAAGACTGGTGGAAATTTATAGATGAAATAATTATTAAACCTAAAATATTTGGTTTTGGTTATCAGGTTGTGTTTTTAGTTTTGAATGATGTATACTCTCTTGATGTTGATATTTAAATTTGATGTTATTTTCTTAGAGGACAGTGAAAATTTAATTCCATTAGCTCTGTTTCCATTGCTTCTAGTCAATATCTTTATCTTGTACCTTTGAAGAAATTGTCATATTTTTCTTACTGCTTTTAATTATTACTTTTGTCTTTGTTTTTCAATACTTTTAAACGTGATAAGCAAATACTTGTAGATTTTTGAACAAATACTGTTTGTGTTTGTTAATTCCAATATCTGGAGCTCCTTTGAGTGTATTTCTACTTTTACTCTTTGATTTTTGTTGCTTCTTGCATCTGTTTTCCTCTTCGTTTTCTGGTTGTAATTTTATTTTTTACTGGATTATACTTGAAAATCATTTGTAGACATAATTTGAGATCTGAAATTCTATATTCTGTGTAGTATGTTTTTGATAGTTTGCTTGTGACAGAAATTGAGGGGCATTAGCAATCTAGGTTACTTCAATCCAATTTTCTGAGCCCCGAAATGACTGCAAATTAGTCTGCAGTCTTTGCAAGGCAAGAACAATCTCTTGTTCACCTAACTACTAGAATGAAATTTTCAGTGTCACAACTAAAACCGGTTGCTTTTGTTTATTCCTCCCTAGACTCTTGAGGCTGTCAAACATACTTCTCAGTCTCAACTGTCTTTTCAGTAATTCTTGCAGGGCAAACCCCAAAGACTAAGTTTTCTCGATTTCTGTCTTTTCTCTTGGTCCAGTAAGTCTTCACGACTTTGTCATTCTCTGATTTTTTTGTGAAACTTCAAAAATGAATCTTTATATTTTTCAGTGCTTCTGGTTCTTGGAAGAATCATAGGTCTAAATGAACTCTTCTGCCATTTCTGGAAGTAAAAATGCCCATTTCAGATCTTGTGTTTCTTAAAAATAAACAGAAAATGTTCAAATGTTTTCATTGACATATTAAACAGTTTTCTGATTAAATAATAATCTATAATTTCCAGTTTAGTATATCCTTTCTTTGTCTTACATGAAATCGAATGTGTAGAAAACAATAATAGTAAAAAGTTGTGTATGTGCATTTTAGTTGTTTATCTTTTCAAAACCTTTTCTAGTTTGAGAAATTATTAACTGCTATGTTTATATTACTGTATGACAGTGTATATGCAACTGTTGCGTAGAGTAGCTTTTCTAACAATGTAACAGTTCCTCAGTACATTTTTTCATAGTTCATAAATTCTTGTAAGGAGACATTTGGGTTAAAACATTTTTTACTACTTTCAATCAAAGTGATGCTGTTTTTTTATGTATTCAAATTTAGTCTGTTTTTTAAAGGTTAATGTTCATGTTCATTTATATAAGATAATCAGATTTAGAATAGCATATAGTAAATATATTTACCCTTGAAATTCAAAATTTATACGTATAAAAATCTAGTCCTTATTGTGAAATCAAAGACATAGTTACTCTTTACTTAAAGTCAGTTGTTTAGAATTGAGTGTGAAATTTGTGATAGAAGTGTAATGATCCCTAGGCTAGCCTCCAGTGTTTACTTATCTGTGTGGTAAAATTTAGCCTTCACATAATATTCTTCCTGGGGGAGAAGTGTTTTAAGTTTCTTCTGCCGTTTCTGGCACACCCATTCCTCCTCTCTTCATTGTTTATGTGTTTTGGTTGAATTTGTGTGTGTGTGTCTTGTTGGTTTTGTTTGTTAGATGGATTGGGCATGAAGTACTTCTAGAAAGCAGCACCATGCTAAACTCTACTTACAGGGATGTGTCTGTTTTCTAGATAGTGTGATTTTGTGATGCTCAGATTTGTTATTTCCTCTGGAGGCAAGGCTTTTGGACTCGCGAGTTCCCATTACTATTATTTAAATATCCTTAAATATCCTTTAGAAGGTATATTCATGAGTCACATATTCATTGGAAATTTCCCAATTCGTTGGAAATTCTTAATTTTTAAATTTAGTTGATTTAGATCGGTGTTTCTCAATGGATGCTCTGTTGACTTTTGGAAAGGCATAAAACTTTGTACACTGTACCATGTTTATCATCTCTGGCCCCTGCCTTCCTAATAAGTCATATTGCTCCCCTGGTCACTGTGGCAAATAAAAATGGACTTGCAGACTATCCTGGCATGGTACTGCCCTTAATTAAGAATCCCTGAATTAGATCAGCAACTTTCTTACTGTAGCTTTTTACCACCTAGTTCAGTTCAGTTCAGTTGCTCAATCGTGTCTGACTCTTTGCAACCCCATGAATCGCAGCACGCCAGGCCTCCCTGTCCATCACTAACTCCCGGAGCTCACTCAGACTCACGTCCATCGAGTCGGTGATGCCATCCAGCCATCTCATCCTCTGTCGTCCCCTTCTCCTCCTGCCCCCAATCCCTCCCAGCATCAGAGTCTTTTCCAATGAGTCAACTCTTCGCATGAGGTGGCCAAAGTACTGGAGTTTCAGCTTTAGCATCATTCCTTCCAAAGAAATCCCAGGGCTCATCTCCTTTAGAATGGACTGGTTGGATCTCCTTGCAGTCCAAGGGACTCTCAAGAGTCTTCTCCAACACCACAGTTCAAAAGCATCAATTCTTCGGCACTCAGCCTTCTTCACAGTCCAACTCTCACATCCATACATGACTACTGGAAAAACCATAACCTTGACTGGACAGACCTTTGTTGACAAAGTAATGTCTGTGCTTTTGAATATGCTATCTAGGTTGGTCATAACTTTCCTCCCAAGGAGTAAGTGTCTCTTAATTTCATGGCTGCAGTCACTATCTGCAGTGATTTTGGAGCCCAAAAAAATAAAGTCTGACACTGTTTCCACTGATTCCCCATCTATTTGCCATGAAGTGATGGGACCAGATGCCATGATCTTAGTTTTCTGAATGTTGAGCTTTAAGCAAACTTTTTCACTCTCCACTTCACTTTCATCAAGAGGCTTTTTAGTTCCTCTTCACTTTCTGCCATAAGGGTGGTGTTATTTGCATATCTGAGCTTATTGATATTTCTCCTGGCAACAAAACTTAATTCATAAGTTATGTGAAAAAAGTCAACTTAAAATGTTTTATTTTTAAGACAGTAGTTTTCAGAGTGCTCCACAGAACTGCTAAGTGTTCTTGAAGGGTACCCCAGGCCACAGGGAATTGGTATTGGGATGGAAGGAGTTGATAAGATCCTCTTGGAGGTGCAATTTCCTTTTACCTGTTTACAAATTGTGCTTTCAAGCAAGAGTTCTCCTGTCCTAAGTTATATCATCTTTCCTCTGTATTAACAGAAATAAATGATTGAAAATAAGGAACATGACTTAGTGACAGAAGTACCCGAAGGTTTCCTGACATATAATTTCTGAATGACTAGATATTGTAAAAATATTAATTTTAAGTATTTTAGACAAACAAATTTCCAACAATTGATTGTCTGCTTGAGCTTCTCAGGTTAAGTTCTTTATGAGAGGAATCTCTTTTTCAGAGGACCAGTCAGTTCAGAGGAAAATTAAATCACCTAACAGGCTACTTGAACTAAAACAATAATTCGAAAAGAATTTTTTGTTTCTTTTATATTAGCCAATTCTTCCTAAACCTGTTTATTCACATTTATTTCCAGGATAAGCTAAATGATTTTATTAACATAATAAGATTTTATTATAATAACCACTGTGTCTCTTGGAACGCTCAAGTCATTCAGATGAAGTTTTGCATTGTAGTATGTTGATTCTTTGGAGGTCATACGTTTGTTGCACATTCTGAATAAGTGCCACAAAAACCTACCATCTTTTTACCCCCTCCCCCAAATACATAGGTATTTCCTAAATTCAAAGCAGTTATTGTCAGATATTTAAACATGATGATTTAGGGAATTCTGGTTATCCTCTTTAGTTCATGCTAGGTACTTTGATTCTGGAAGAATATAAAGTAATGAAGTGGGGATTTTTTGGTTTCTTTAAAAAAAATTTGTTTTTTGTTTTATGTAATAAAATGCATACTATTTAGGCAGTGGTATAATTATTGTCAATTAATTGTAGGAAGGGGGAAACAACTAAACATGTACAGATTTGTTAAGAGTAGATAGACCAAAAAGTAATCTTAAAAAGGTGAATTTTTTTTCTAGGTAGATTAATTTCTAGATACTTAGCTGACCATATAGCCTATGATTAATCTAGTTGCTTCTCAATCTATCTATATAGATGTATATATGAGGATCCTTTCATTTAGATTCATTATTACTACAGTGCTTTTATTTTTTGGTTATTAATTACTTTTATTTTTTGGTTTTTAATTTTTAAAATTGTTGGGGAAAATATCTTACATAAATGATGTGAAATAGAACCCTTTGATCTATATTGTGCATTTTCAAATAAAGTTTGGAAGTATATACTTACAGGGGCACAGGTAGGGGTGTAGTTTAGAAATAAGGCTAATGAGAACTCAGGCAGATAAATCAGCATAGGAATTGTAAACTTGGATGCTGCCATTAGAAAAGACCAGTCTTTCGTCAGGTCTCAGACATCCAGGGACAGTCGCAGCACCAGGGAGAGCTCCTAGCGTGCTCTTTATTCTGACTGTGTTATCCTAATTGTAGAGGGTATTTGTCTTGTGTACTTTTAATTGGTTAAACAAGCCAAGCTCTCCTGAGGCTAATAGATTTTTCTTCCTCATTTGGCCAGAGCCTTCAGTATCACTGAGGTCAGAAAATAAAGTGCAGCTATTCATTAATGAAACCAAGTTATATATGTGATAGAATTGATTCTGCAAAGAAATTCCAAGATATTCTCCCTACTTAGCAGTTATTTTTATTTTTAATAATTTAGAATAATAATATTTATCTCTTCAACTCTCCAAAGAAATTCACCACAAGTACCCTTTTTCAACCCCGTTATAGCCTAAAACTTACTTTCTTTTAATTTCCCACCCTGTCCTTCAAAATTTTATATTCTACTAGGTTTAGAAACTGTAAGAGTTTTTAAATTATTAAAGAAGTATAAGTAAATGTTATCTTTTGTAATCATTCAGAAATTATTCTAGACATTTAGAAAGGATGTATTTTTGTATAAAGATGTATTACATCTTGCGTACCTTCTGTGTGCCAGTATCAAAGTTCCATCTAGAAGCTTCACCCTATAAAGAGTAATTTCTGCCCACTGTACAACCGCCTCAAGCGTACTGTTTGTGTAATTACTGCTTTCCAGCTAACCAGAACATTCCACAGTTGTCTCTTGATGACCCATTTTATTTGTAATAAATTTTCTCTTCTCAACCTTAGAGCATTCTGCCCTGCCTTCTTTCTTCAGTCTTCTATTTTTCTTTTTACTCCTTGAACCTCTCTCTCCTTTTTTCAAACTTCCCAATTCATTTCTTCTCTCTCTCTCTAACCTTTCCCTTCCTGTCTGTCTCTACATTGCTGTCCTCTTTCTTCTTCATTTTCTTTTCCCTTGACATCCTCCTTATCTTCTGTTTCTCCTGACCACTTCCTGTCTTCCTCAGTCTTCTTTCTTTTATTCAAACTAAAATCTCTCTTTCATTAGGTAACATTATTACTACCTGGGTATCCTCTCAAGAAATGACCACATTCTCTTTTTCTGTAAGAATTGCTTTAATGTTTTATCACTTTGATTATTTTCCCGATTTCCACGCCTTCCTTCTGTACTGTTTAGCTATCTTTCTAATGTACCATGAAAATAGAAACTGGCATGTATGATTTCTTTTTACATTACTTCTCCTACCACTTCAAAATTATATTTTAACTTATCTTCTCACTCCAGACTCGGAAGGAATAACTATACCTTGTACTCTGTTTTTTCCTAGATAAAAGCATATTTACTATAGAAAATTTAGTAACTATAAATTAAATATAAATCACATAATTCTAACACTAATTACTGTCAACATGTGTCGAATATACTTAAGACTGTTTTGGAGAAGGAAATGGCAACTCTTTCTAGTATTCTTGCCTGGGAAATCCCATGGACAGAGGAGCCTGGTGGGCTAAAGTCCATGGGGTTGCAAAAGAGTCAGACACACAACTGAGTGACTAAACAACACGACTATTTTCCTTGTGTGAATTTACTTATGAAGTGTTTATTTTAAATAAACAGGATCATAATTTATTGAATTTTCTAATTTATTATTATAGAATCAGATATTCTTATGCTGATTAAGTATTCTTTTACAACGACATTGTTATGGATTGCATAGAATTCTCATGCATAAATCTTAGATAGAGTACCAGTTTCCTATTGAGTGGTTAGGTTATTTTTTATCCTTATAAATGATGGACAGCTTTCTTTAAATTTTTGAACATGTTTGAATAAAAATGTTTATTTCCTTTGAGTAATTTGCTAAATGGAGGATTTCTGAGATAAATCATATTTATATTTCTAATGCATTTTTTTGTATGCTAAAATTTACATTTAAGTCACTAATTTATCCAAAAATACACTTGATCTGTACAGTGTAAAGTAAAAAAAATTTTTTTTGTTTTCTAATAATGAATCTTTTATCCCACTATTAATTATTGACTATCTTACCTGTTTCCCACACTTACGCAAAATGCCACTTTTTAATATTAGACAGTGGTTTGCTCTGTTTTATCATATTAGTTCAGCTCTTAACACTGTTTTAAGTTTTATGCCATTTAATAGATTTGATATTTATAATTAGCCTCTTTTATTTTAAACATAAGAAAGAAAGAAAACTGAAATAACATGAAGGGTAAGAATGTCTCCATTATGAAGGTAAGCACTATAACAATTTTTTAAAAATTTCATTTCCCAAATACTTTGCTCATATATGCAAGCATATAGCTGATCTCTTTTCTAATACATGGGTAGAAATATATACACCATTGTTCTTCACTTTTTAGATGATATATCAGAATGTATGGATTCATTTCAGTTCAGTTCACTCACTCAGTCGTGTCCGACTCTCTGCGACCCCATGAATCACAGCACGCCAGGCCTCCCTGTCCATCACCAACTGCCAGAGTCTACCCAAACCCATGTCCATTGAGTCGGTGATGCCATCCAGCCATCTTATCCTCTGTCATCCCCTTCTCCTGCCCTCAGTCTTTCCCAGCATCAGGGTCTTTTCAAATGAGTCAGCTGTTCGCATCAGGTGGCCAAAGTATTGGAGTTTCAGCTTCAACATC
>NW_011494649.1:2836186-2842498 GCF_000754665.1 Bison bison bison | reverse complement strand
CTACTGGAAAAACCATAACCTTGACTGGACAGACCTTTGTTGACAAAGTAATGTCTCTGCTTTTGAATATGCTGTCTAGGTTGGTCATAACTTTCCTTCCAAGGAGTAACTGTCTTTTAATTTCATGGCTGCAGTCACCATCTGCAGTGATTTTGGAGCCCCCAAAAATAAAGTGTCATTGTTTCCACTGTTTCCTCATCTATTTCCCATGAAGTGATGGGATCAGATGCCATGATCTTAGTTTTCTGAATGTTGAGCTTTAAGCCAACTTTTTCACTCTGCTCTTTCACTTTCACCAAGAGGCTCTTTAGTTCTTCACTTTCTGCCATAAGGGTGGTGTCATCTGCATATCTGAGGTTATTGATATTTCTCCCTGCAATCTTGATTCCAGCTTTTGCTTCCTCTTGCCCAGCCTTTCTGATGATGTTAAATAAGCAGGGTGAGATTATACAGCCTTGACGTACTCCTTTTCCTATTTGGAACCAGTCTGTTGTTCCAGGTCCAGTTCTAACTGTTGCGTCCTGACCTGCGTATAGGTTTCTCAAGAGGCAGGTCAGGTGGTCTGGTATTCCCATCTCCTTCAGAATTTTCCACAGTTTATTAACTTGTTTTTAACCATTATATAGTAATTCAACTTAATTATCTAAAACAATATTTTCCTATTATTTCAACATGTTTTTTTTTCCAGTCTTTCATTGTCATTAACTGCTGTAATGTTAAACTTCCTTATCCTATTCTTTGCCAACATGCAATACAGGATAAATTTCTGTAACTGGAATTATTAACAAATATTTAGTGCAGGCCTCTTTTTGACTGCTTAATAGCTATATGCAACCCTTTATCTAACACTTGAATCACAAATAGAAACCTAATTAATTGGAATGATTCCTCTTATATCTGTAAATGTGTCAGTACTTATCCACTTTTCAAGAAGAAACAATGTTTCACAAATTATTCCATTTAGCTTTAAGTTAATGATCTCTTGGTAATGTTCTCTAGACTTGTGTTTCACAAAAACTATGTTCCTAAAAGTGGAAAACTGGGGACATACTCCCCAATACTTAACAATGTAGTGTGCATCCCAGGTGGCACTAGTGGTAAAGAGTCTGCCTGCCAATGCAGAAGACACAGGAGACATGGATTCGATTCTTGGATTGGGAAGGTCTCTGGAGTAGGAAATGGCAACTGACTCCAGTATTCTTACCTAGAAAATTCTGTCGGCAGACAAGCCTGATGGGCTACAGTCCATGGAATCACAGAGCGTCGGACAGTACTGAACACGAGCATACAAACTAGTGGGGCAGAAGTACCTAAAAAAAATTTTGATAAGATGATGAAAGTGAGATAAATTACATTTTAGATTTTATTTATTAACCATATAAAAAGTTTTTGTGATCTTAAAATGTAAGTTTATCATTGTTTATGTCTCTCCCCTATGAGAATGTTAGATGAGGATATTTATTTATCTGCTTTATTTGTCCAGCATTCCAAATGTCTGACACATAGTAAATGCTTGATAAGTATTTGTTGAGTTGAATGACTGGATACTATTTTAATCAGAGCCATAAACTTCAACTTTTAAGAAATGTCAGTGTGATTGAAATGTCTGTTTCTATATTCGGTTTATTTTAATAGTTGCTTTTCCATAATGAAAGAGTGATACATGGATGAAAATTGAACAAATGCATCATTGTGTACACATAATAAACTATAATTGTCCATTTCTTAGTTCCTTTTGTTAACTACATTGTTTTTCTGTTGAAATTTAGCATTTTTTTTCCATCTTGCCCCAAGATCAGCCTTTCTTACAAATTTGGGATATTGCCACATTGTTTTGCATAAGAGTCCTGGTAGATAGGTCCTAGCCTTAAAAGTGCGTGTGATTTGAGGGTGGTTGCCATTGAAGGACAGTTTTTTTCTGAGAGAGGAGAACATTAAAGAGAAGGAAAAGCATGATTTGGAGATTGGATAATGAAGGAAAAGAAGCAACAGGGTGAAATTTAAGGTTCTGCAACATAAAATGGAAACCACTGCCCCCAAACTGGAGGATACACAGTCTCCACCACCAACGTCTTCACATCACAACCACCCAAAAGAAAAAAAAAGTCATTCATTAAAGAAATTCCACTTTCCTGTATAAAATAAAAGAGGGGGCTCTTGCAATAGGAATCTTATGAATCAAAGTCAGAATAAATGAAAGCCTCCTAAATTTATGGAAAGCTACCATAGGAAGAAAATATAATGTGAGAATCAAAATATCTCAGTAGATGAAATCCCTTCCCTCCAAAGATAACAGCTACACAGCAGTAGAAAACTAAACTGAACGAAATAACCTGAAATAAGCATTTGGAGATATGAAAAACCAATTAAAATCATAAACCTAAAAGCAAAAAAGGAAACAAAAAATTTATTCTTCAGAATCCCATGAAATCACAAGCAAAGAAACCTAGAAGGAAATGAGAAGAGAGTTGATTGAACCCAAGAAAAATCATGGGAGAAAAAGATAAAAATCATCTTAGAAATGAATTCAAAATTCCAAGATGCCTGTGGGGGAATGGATTTGACTGAAATTTAATAACAGACATTGAAGAAAGGCAGAAAAATAATTAAGAAAATGAAAATGAATTAGGTAAAAGAGAATGTGGTTGAAATGGAAATGAGGTAAAAGAGTCAACATACATGTAAAATTGAATTAGGAAAATTAAAAAGATAATATTTAAAATTATAATTTTTAAAAAATTTCCAAAACAGAAGACCTGCATCTAAATACTGAAAGGACTGTAGACTACCTGGAGAAATTAATGTTGAACAGTTTATAATATGTGTTAGGTTGGGCTTCCCTCTCAACCTAGTGTATATATCGGTAAATTGGAAGTCGTCAAACAGTGGATGGCAAGAGTAAACGTTGACATTTTACGAATCGGTGAACTAAAATGGACTGGAATGCACAGATTTAATTCAGATGACCATTATATCTACTGTGGGCAAGATCCCTTAGAAGAAGTGGAGTATCCCTCTAGTCAATCAAAGAGTCCAAAATGCAGTACATGGGTGCAATCTCAAAAATGACAGAATGATCTCTCTTTATTTCCAAGGCAAACCATTCAGTATCACAATAATCCAAGTCTATGATCAGAGGGTAAAGTGTCTGCCTACAATGCGGAAGACCCAGGTTTGATCCCTGGGTCAGGAAGATCCCCTGAAGAAGGAAATGGCAACCCACTCCAGTACTCTTGCCTGGAAGATCCCATGAATGGAGAAGCCTGGTAGGCTACAGTCCATGGGGTTGCAAAGAGTCGGACACGAATGAGCGACTTCACTTAATACTCACTTAATGCCCCAACCAGTAGTGGTGAAGAAACTGAACAGTTCTGTGAAGTACCTACAAGACCTTGTAGAACTAACACCCAAAAAAGATGTCCTCTTCATCATAGGGGACTGGAATGCAAAAGTAGGAAGTCAAGAGATACCTGGAGTAACAGGCAAATTTGGCCTTGGAGTACAAAAGGAAGGGGTGAACAGGCTGATAATTTTGCCAAGAGAACGCACTGGTCGTAGCACACACTCTTCCAACAACACAAGAGACGACTCTACACATGGACGTTACAGAATCATCAATACCGAAATCAGATTGATTATATTCTGTGCAGCCAAAGATGGAGAAACTTGATACAGTCAGCAAAAACAAGACAGGGAACTGACTGTGGCTCAGATCATGAACTCTTTACTGCCAAATTCAGACTTAAATTGAAGAAAGTAGGGAAAACCACTATGGCATTCAGGTATGACTTAAATCAAATCCCTTACAATTATACAGTGGAAGTGAGAAATGGATTCAAGGGACTAGATCTGATAGACAGAGTGCCTGAAGAACTATGGACAGAGGTTCGTAACATTGTACAGGAGGGAGTGATCAAAACCATCCCCAACAAAAAGAAATGCAAAAACACAAAATGGCATTGAAACATGTAAAATATCATGTAAGAAACGAGTTGCCAGTCCAGGTTCGATACATGATACTGGATGCTTGGGGCTAGTGCACTGGGACGACCCAGAGGGATGGTATGGGGAGGGAGGAGGGAGGAGGGTTCAGGATGGGGAACACATGTATACCTGTGGCGGATTCATTTTGATATTTGGCAAAATAATACAATTATGTAAAGTTTAAAAATAAAATAAAATTTAAAAAAAAAAACACAAAATGGTTGTCTGAGGAAGCCTTACAGATAGCTGAGAAAAGAAGAGAAGTGAAAGGCAAAAGACAAAAGAAAAGATATATGCCCATCTGAACGCAGAGTTTGAAAGAATAAAAGAACAGATAAGAAAGCTTTCCTCAGTGATCAGTGCAAAGAAATAGAGGAAAACAGTAGAATGGGAAAGTATAGAGATCTCTTTAAGACTAGAGATCTCTTTCAGAAAAATGTTCTCTTGGTTCTCTTGATACAATAAAGGACACAAATGGTATGGACCTAATAGAAGCAGAAGATATTAAGAAGAGGTGGCAAGAATACACAGAAGAATGATACAAAACAGATCTTCATGCCCCAGTTAACCACCATGGAATGATTACTCACCTAGAACCAGATATGCTGGAATGCGAAGTCAAGTGGGCTTTAGGAAGCATCATTATGAACAAAGCTAGTGGAGGTGATGGAATCCCAGTTTTGCTGTTTCAGATCCTGAAAGATGATGCTGTAGAAATGCTGCACTCAATATGCCAGCAAATTTGGAAAACCCAGCAGTGGCCACAGGACTGGAAAAAGGTCCGTTTTCATTCCAATCCCAAAGAAAGGCAATACCAAAGAACATTTGAACTACTGCACAATGCGCTTATCTCAACCCTAGCAAAGTAATGCTCAAAATTCTCCAAACCTGGCTTCAACAGTCCATGAACCGTGAACTTCCAGATGTTCAAGCTGGATTTAGAAAAGGCAGAGGAACCAGAGATCAAATTGCCAACATCCGTTGGATCATTGAAAAAGCAAGAGAGTTCCAGAAAAACATCTACTTCTGCTTTATTTATTACACCAAAGCCTTTGACTGTGAATCACAACAAACTGGAAAATTCTTCAATAGATGGGACTACCAACCACCTGACCTGCCTCCTGAGAAATCTGTATGCAGGTCAAGAAGCAACAGTTTGAACTGGACCTGAACAACAGACTGGTTCCAAATTGGGAAAGGAGTGAGACAAGCTGTATATTGTCACCCTGTTTATTTACCTTTTGAGCAGAGTACATCATGTGAAATGCTGATCTGTATGAAGCACAAGCTGGAATCAAGGTTGCCAGGAGTAATATAAGTAACCTCATATACACAAATGACACCACCCTTATGGCAGGAAGTGAACAGCCTCTTGATGAAAATTAACAAGGAGAGTGAAAAAATGGGCTTAAAATTCAACATTCAAAAAACTAAGATCATGGCATTTGGTCCCATCACATCATGGAAAATAGGGAAATAATGAAGCAGTGACACACTACTTTCTTGGACTCCAAAATCACTGCAGATGGTGACTGCAGCCATGAAATTAAAAGACACTTGCTCCTTTGTACAAAAGTTATGACCAACCTAGACAGCATATTCAAAAGCAGAGACATTACCAACAAAGGTCCATCTAGTAAAAGCTATGATTTTTCCAGTACTCATGTATGGAGGTGAGAGTTGACAATAAAGAAAGCTTAGCGCCGAAGAATTGATGCTTTTGAACTATGGTGTTGGAGAGTCCCTTAGACTGCAGGGAGATCAAACTAGTCAATCCTAAAGGAAATCAGTCTTGTGTATTCATTGAAAGAACTGATCCTTTAGCTGAAACTCCAATACTTTGGCCACCTGATGTGAAGACTGACTCATTGGAAAAAACCCTGATGCTGGGAAAGATTGAAGGCAGGAGGAGAAGGGAAACGACAGGATGAGATGGTTTGATGGCATCACCAAACACAATCAGTTCAGTTCAGTCACTCAGTCATGTCCGACTCTTTGCGACCCCATGAACTGCAGCACACCAGACCTCCCTGTCCATCACCAACTCCGGAGTTCACTCAAACTCAAGTCCATCGAGTCGGTGATGCCATCTAGCCATATCATCCTCTGTCGTCCCCTTCTCCTCCTGCCGCCAATCCCTCCCAGCATCAGAGTCTTTTTCAAAGAGTCAACTCTTCACATCAGGTGGCCACAGTATTGGAGCTTCAGCTTCAGCATCAGTCCTTCCAAAGAACACCTAGGACTGATCTCCTTCAGAATGGACTGGTTGGATCTCCTTGCAGTCCAAGGGACTCTCAAGAGTCTTCTCCAACACCACAGTTCAAAAGC
>NW_011494649.1:2828404-2836086 GCF_000754665.1 Bison bison bison | reverse complement strand
AATGGACTGGTTGGATCTCCTTGCAGTCCAAGGGACTCTCAAGAGTCTTCTCCAACACCACAGTTCAAAAGCATCAATTCTTCGGCGCTCAGCTTTCTTCACAGTCCAACTCTCACATCCATACAGGACTACTGGAAAAACCATAGCCTTGACTAGACGTACCTTTGTTGGCAAAGTAATGTCTCTGCTTTTGAATATGCTATCTAGGTTGGTCATAACTTTCCTTCCAAGGAGTAAGTGTCTTTTAATTTCATGGCTGCAGTCACCATCTGCAGTGATTTTGGAGCCCCCCCCAAAAAAGTCTGACACTGTTTCCCCATCTATTTGCCATGAAGTGATGGGACCAGATGCCATGATCTTAGTTTTCTGAATGTTGAGCTTTAAGCCAGCTTTTTCACCGTCCTCTTTCACTTTCATCCAGAGGCTTTTTAGTTCCTCTTCTAGTTCCTCTTCCTTTTAGTTTCTGCCATAAGGGTGGTGTCATCTGCATATCTGAGGTTATTGATATTTCCCCCAGCAATCTTGATTCCAGTTTGTGCTTCTTCCAGCCCAGCGTTTCTCATGATGTACTCTGCATAGAAGTTAAAAAAGCAGAGTGACAATATACAGCCTTGACGTACTCCTTTTCCTATTTGGAACCAGTCTGTTTTTCCAGGTCCAGTTCTAACTATTGCTTCCTGACCTGCATATAGGTTTCTCAAGAGGCAGGTCAGGTGGTCTGGTATTCCCTTCTCTTTCAGAATTTTCCGCAGTTTCTTGTGATCCACACAAAGGCTTTGGCATAGTCAATAAAGCAGAAATAGATGTTTTCCTGGAACTCTCTTGCTTTTTTGATGATCCAGCGGATGTTGTCAATTTGATCTCTGGTTCCTCTGCCTTTTCTGTAACCAGCTTGAACATCTGGAAGTTCACGGTTCATGTATTGCTGATGCCTGGCTTGGAGAATTTTGAGCATTACTTTACTAGCATGTGAGATAAGTGCAATTGTGCAGTAGTTTGAGCCTTCTTTAGCATTGCCTTTCTTTGGGATTGGAATGAAAATGGACCTTTTCCAGTCCTGTGGCCACTGTTGAGTTTTCCAAATTTGCTGGCATATTGAGTGCAGCACTTTCACAGCATCATCTTTTAGGATTTGAAATAGCTCAACTGGAATTCCATCACTTCCACTAGCTTTGTTCGTAGTGATGCTTCCTAAGGCCGACTTGACTTCACATTCCAGGATGTCTGGCTCTAGGTCAGGTGTGAACCTTGGTGTGATCGTGATTATCTTGGTCGTGAAGATCTTTTTTGTACAGTTCTTCTATGTATTCTTGCCACCTCTTCTTAATATCTTCTGCTTCTGTTAGGTCCATACCATTTCTGTCCTTTATCGAGCCCATCTTTGCATGAAATGTTCCCTTGGTATCTCTGCTTTTCCTGGAGAGATCTCTAGTCTTTCCCATTCTGTTGTTTTCCTCTATTTCTTTGTATTGATCACTGAGGAAGGCTTTCTTATCTCTCCTTGCTATTCTTTGGAACTCTGCATTCAGATGCTTATATCTTTCCTTTTCTCCTTTGCTTTTTGCTTCTCTTCTTTTCACAGCTATTTGTAAGGTCTTCCCAGACAGCCGTTTTGCTCTTTTGCATTTCTTTTCCATGGGGATGGCCTTGATCCCTGTCTCCTGTACAATGTCTCGAACCTCCGTCCATTGTTCATCAGGCACTCTATCATATCTAGTCCCTTAAATCTATTTTTCAGTTCCACTGTATAATCATAAGGGATTTGATTTAGGTTATACCAGAATGGTCTAGTGGTTTTCCCTACTTTCTTCAATTTAAGTCTGAATTTGGCAATAAGGAGTTCATGATCTGAGCCACAGTCAGCTCCTGGTCTTGTTTTTGCTGACTGTATAGAGCTTCTCCATCTTTGGCTGCAAAGAATATACTCAATCTGATTTCTGTGTTGACCATCTGGTGATGTCCATGTTTAGAGTCTTCTCTTATGTTGTTGCAAGTGAGTGTTTGCTATGAACAGTGCGTTCTCTTGGCAAAATTCTATTAGCCTTTGCCATGCTTCATTCCATATTCCAAGGCCAAAGTTGCCTGTTACTCTAGGTGTTTCTTGACTTCCTACTTTTGCATTCCAGTCCCCTATAATGAAGGATATCTTTTTTGGGTGTTAGTTCTAAAAGGTCTTGTAGGTCTTCACAGAACCGTTCAGCTTCTTCAGTGGTACTGGTTGGGGCATAGACTTGGATTACTATGATACTGAATGGTTTGCCTTGCAAATGAACAGAGATCATTCTGTCGTTTGTGAGATTGCATCCAGGTACTGCGTTTCAGACTCTCTTGTTGATCATGATGGCTACTCCATTTCTTCTAAGGAATTCCTGCCCACAGTACTAGATATAATGGTCATCTGAGTTAAATTCACCCATTCCAGTCCATTTTAGTTCGCTGATTCCTAGAATGTTGACATTCACTCTTGCCATCTCCTGTTTGACCACTTCCAGTTTGCCTTGATAGACTTGAGTTTTAGCAAGTTCTGGTAGTCGGTGATGGACATGGAAGCCTGCGATGCTGCAGTCCATGGGGTCGCAAAGAGTCGGACATAACTGAGCAATGGAATTGACTGGGTTTTTCTCATAGCTCAATTGAGAACGAATCTACCTGTGGTGCAGGAGACCCTGGTTCAATTTTCTGCTTGGTCAGATCCTCTGGAGAAAAAAATTGCAACCCACTCCAGTATTCTTGCCTGGAGAGTACCATGGATTGAGGGGCCTGGCAGGCCACAGTACATGGAATAGCAAGAGTCAGACAGGAATTATCGAGTAAACCACCACCACCACATGTACTTGATTATGCATTTACTTCTGTGGTTGTTGTTGTTTAGTTCCTGAGTCATGTCTGACTGTTCTTTGACCCCATGGAATGTTGCCTGCCAGGCTCCTTTTTCTGTGAGATTTCCCAGGCAAGAATATTGGAGTTGTGTGCCATTTCTTTCTCCAGGGCATCTTCCCAACCCAGGGATCAAACCTGCATCTCCTGTATTGCAGGCAGATTCTTGACTGGGAAGCCACCAGGGCAGCCATTTTACTTCTGTGGTACTTGTGTGAGAAGGACATTTTCAGTATCTAATTTAATAATGAAGAAACATTAGATAAATTTAAATTGAAGGATTTTCTGCAAAATAAGCGCCCTCAATTATTTAAAATGTCAAGCTTATGAAAAAGAAAGAGAAATATTTTAAATGGTTTAGGAAAAACTGTTTGTGTGTGTTTTGAGGGGAGGTGGTGGGGTCAGGTTTGAGTGAAAAAAATATGATAAGGCAAATAGGCAATGTATAAACAATTGATGTATCTGAATTGAGGACATAGGAGTTGTTTGTAGTATTCTTGTGACTTTAAATTTTTAAAGAAGAAGTTTATAAAGGGTCCTAAGCCCAGATAATTTGGCAGAGATTTTTAAATAATTTGGAAAAATTCTCTTTCCTACTTACGTGTACATAGACTTTTAATATAGTTTATTAGAGTTTTAAGACTTGTACAAAGTATTTTCAGCAAAAAAAAATCACATGGATGGAAAATTCTTTTTAAAAAACATTCCCCCCATTTTTTAAAATAAACTTTCTCCATAGCATGGGTTTCTTTTAAAAAGTAATTACTTTGTTTTCATTGTCAAAATTTCAGTTTTATTTTAAAGGGCAGATTAAATGTCTTTTTGTTTTCTTTTCTGAATTATATGTTTAGGTAAGATACTGCTCATCACCTAATGTTGTGACAAGAAAAGTTAGCAATTTTGGGACTTTTCAAAAGTAAAGTGTGTAAGTCTTAAGATTGGTAGCACTTTTAAATATTCTTCACTAAGAAACCATTCGACCTCTGTGGCACAAAATATTTTTCTGTCACTTCAAATCTCATTATGAAGTACATTAGAAGATTTTGCCTTATTTCATAGACCGTTTTTTAAAAATATAATTGATCACATTGAAATTATATTGTGTCATTTTTGGTGCTTGTGAGTTCAAATTCTTTGTTACATTACCATGCCTGTACTTGAGCAGTACATGATAAGTGGTCACCTTACCCTTATAATCTTCACTCCCTGACCTCTTTCCCTTCTACCTTCTCTTTCATCTTCTCTCATCCCCTCCCCCAACTTCTTCCACCCCTTCCCATTAAAGTAACTGTTTCTTCATTGTGGCCTTAAGTAGAATTAATGTGTTTTTCTGAAAAGTTTCTTTGTATAATAGCCATTTGCTTATGAGAGTATATCTTCACTCTTACAACTTTCCTTTAAAGACTCACCAAAAAGTAGTTTTTTGTGAATTTCATTTTTTTAAATTTTATTTTATTTTTAATTTTATTTTATTTAACTTTACAATATTGTATTGGTTTTGCCATATATTAAAATGAATCTGCCACAGGTATACATATGTTCCCCGTCCTGAACTCTCCTCCCTCCTCCCTCCCCATTTTTTTTAAAGAGAACCTGGTAAATACGGTAAGCTCAGATATATTAGAAACATCTGTAGTTGAATTCAGCTCTATAGAAAACCCCCCACACAGTATAATTTGCTTTAATCCTTGTTTCTTCAACTTCTTACAGTGATTTCATGTCATTTTCTAACAGTATTTCTTTAGTTGCCATATTCTTCATGTATTAATTCAGCTATGTTTATCATAAGAAAATAAATGTTTTCCCAGTGATGTGAAAGTTGGCCTTGGAAAGACTCTTGTAAATACTTATCACTGCTGCTGCTGCTAAGTCGCTTCAGTCGTGTCCGACTCTGTGTGACCCCATAGCCGGAAGCCCACCAGGCTGCCCTGTCCCTGGGATTCTCTAGGCAAGAACACTGGAGTGGGCCGCTATTTCCTTCTCCAATGCGTGAAAGGGAAAAGTGAAAGTGAAGTCACTCAGTCGTGTCCGATTCTTAGCGACCCCATGGACTGCAGCCTACTAGGCTCTGCCTTCCATGGGATGTTCCAGGCAAGAGTACTGGAGTGGGGTGCCATTGCCTTCTCCAATATTTATCACTACATATACTTGAAATGAAATATATATTTAAACTTTAATAAGTTTTATTATGTTTCAATGACTTGAAAAATATTGTTGAAAAAAATCTAAATGAGTCTTCAAATTCTGGATATTTAGAACATCTTACAAATTGTCAACAACATAAAAACTATAAGACTAGCCTAGGACAACATCAGGGCACATGAAGTCACAGTTCAGATAGGTTGTATTTAATAGTTTATAAATCTTTTGATAATTTCTTATTTGATTGCTTTGCCATTGTTGTTACTTCATAGTATTACTGATAATGAGCTCATGTGAGAAGTATTAGCCATTTTCTTATTTAGAGTTGCTTGCTCTAGCAAATTGTGGTTTCTTTGAAGGGTTCTATAATGTTCTTATCCTTTCTGTGAGAGAGAGAGTTTAAATTAGTAATGTTAACTTTAAATAAATTTTAAATTAAATGGCCACTTAACCTAGACAGGAACAGGTATTAGTACATGGAATCTAATGAATGGTGAGGTTTCCGGTGGTTAGAAGTTAATGAATGAATGAGGATTCCATTGTTAGTCCCTTCATGTTGTCTCACATAGGATGAGTAACATATGGACTGCACTGCTAGATGAATGGAGCAAAGGAGGGAGCTGGCAGTTTCAACCTATCCATTAAGTGTTTTTCCCTATTGGAGTATCTTGTTTGTGTGTCCTGCTTTGAAGGGTACTCTTCTACAGAAACAAGAATTCTGGATCACTTGAAGGTGCAATGTTCTGAGAAAGTCTGTACTGGTAAAGGAGTAGACTGGAAATTATTTGCTGTGTTTGGTACGACAGGGGGACTATATGAGAGATCAAAGGGAGAAATATTCTAGAATTCTTCATTAATTAATTTTCAGTGCAGCAAGGATGCATCATTTTATTAAATAACCTTTGGTGTCCTTTGTTTAAATATTTTTCTCTGTCATCTACAGGTGAGTTTAATGTTGCAAAATGTTGGATGTTGAACTATCATTGAATTTCTGCAATAAAATCTTGAGTATGTGTGTGTATTTAAGAAATATTAATAGATTGTTTTTTGTAGCATTTATATAGTCTTTTTTAACTGCAATTTTTATGAGATTTTGTTAGTTTTGCTAGATTAGTTTTCAGGGCGAGTCTAATTTTTTTTCGTAATTGGAAACATTTTATGTAGCAGTGGAAATAATCATTTATTTTAAAGTTTGAAATAACTCATTACTCTTTTCTGATGTTCTAAAATTATTTTTTTAATATCTAAATTTTATCTCACTAAAAAAGCTTAATACATACAGGTTTATCCACATCAAAACAAGACAAAACAAAACAAAAGCAAATAAAACTCTATTAAAGATGGGCTCAATAAAGGACAGAAATGGTATGGACCTAACAGAAGCAGAAGATATTAAGAAGAGGTGGCAAGAATACACAGAACTACTGTACAAAAAAGATATTCACAACCAAGATAATCCTGATGGTGTGATTACTCACCTAGAGCCAGACATCCTGGAATGTGAAGTCAAGTCAGCCTTAGGAAGCATCACTACGAACAAAGCTAGTGGAAGTGATGGAATTCCAGTTGAGCTATTTCAAATCCTAAAAGATGATGCTGTGAAAGTGCTACACTCAATATGCCAGCAAATCTGGAAAACTCAGCAGTGGCCACAGGACTGGAAAAGGTCCATTTTCATTCCAATCCCAAAGAAAGGCAATGCTAAAGAAGGCTCAAAGTACCACACAATTACACTCATCTCACATGCTAGTAAAGTAATGCTCAAAATTCTCCACACCAGGCTTCAGCAATACGTGAACCGTGAACTTCTAGATGTTCAAGCTGGTTATAGAAAAGGCAGAGGAACCAGAGATCAAATTGCCAACATCGGCTAGATCATCGAAAAAGCAAGAGAGTTCCAGAAAAACATCTATTTCTGCTTTATTGACTATGCCAAAGTCTTTGACTGTGTGGATCACAAGAAACTGTGGAAAATTCTGAAAGAGAAGGGAATACCAGACCCCCTGACCTGCCTCTTGAGAAACCTATATGCAGGTCAGGAAGCAACAGTTAGAACTGGACCTGGAAAAACAGACTGGTTCCAAATAGGAAAAGGAGTTCATCAAGGCTGTATATTGTCACCTTGCTTATTTAATTTCTGTGCAGAGTACATCAGGAGAAACGCTGGGCTGGAAGAAGCACAAGCTGGAATCAAGATTGCTGGGGGAAATATCAATAACCTCAGATATGCAGATGACACCACCCTTATGGCAGAAAGTGAAAAGGAACTAAAAAGCCTCTGGATGAAAGTGAAAGAGGACGGTGAAAAAGCTGGCTTAAAGCTCAACATTCAGAAAACGAAGATCATGGCATCTGGTTTCATCACTTCATGGGAAATAGATGGGGAAACAGTGGAAACAGTGTCAGACTTTATTTCTGGGGGCTCCAGAATCACTGCAGATGGTGATTCCAGCCATGAAATTAAAAGATGCTTACTCCTTGGAAGGAAAGTTATGACCAACCTAGATAGCATATTCAAAAGCAGAGACATTCTGAAGGCTGCGTTTTCACCTTGCTAATAGTTTCCTTTGTTGTGCAGAAGCTTTTAAGTTTAATTAGGTCCCATTTGTTTATTTTTGCTTTTATTTCCAATATTCTGGGAGGTGGGTCATAGAGGATGCTGC
>NW_011494649.1:2826295-2828292 GCF_000754665.1 Bison bison bison | reverse complement strand
CTGGGCTTTCTATTTTGTTCCATTGATCAATATTTCTGTCTTTGTGCCAGTACCATACTGTCTTGATAACTGCGGCTTTGTAATAGAGCCTGAAGTCAGGTAGGTTGATTCCTCCAGTTCCATTCTTCTTTCTCAAGATAGCTTTGGCTATTCGAGGTTTTTTGTATTTCCATACAAATTGTGAAATTATTTGTTCTAGCTCTGTGAAGAATACCGTTGGTAGCTTGATAGGGATTGCATTGAATCTATAAATTGCTTTGGGTAGTATACTCAGTTTCACTATATTTATTCTTCCAATCCATGAACATGGTATATTTCTCCATCTATTAGTGTCCTCTTTGATTTCTTTCACCAGTGTTTTATAGTTTTCTATATATAGGTCTTTAGTTTCTTTAGGTAGATATATTCCTAAGTATTTTATTCTTTCTGTTGCAATGGTGAATGGAATTGTTTCCTTAATTTCTCTTTCTGTTTTCTCATTATTAGTGTATAGGAATGCAAGGGACTTTTGTGTGTTGATTTTATATCCTGCAACTTTACTATAATCATTGATTAGTTCTAGTAATTTTCTGGTGGATTCTTTAGGGTTTTCTATGTAGAGGATCATGTCATCTGCAAACAGAGTTTTACTTCTTCTTTTCCAATTTGGATTCCTTTTATTTCTTCTTCTGCTCTGATTGCTGTGGCCAAAACTTCCAAAACTATGTTGAATAGTAGTGGTGAGAGTGGGCACCCTTGTCTTGTTCCTGACTTTAGAGGAAATGCTAAAGTCATCTGAAGGAAAGCCTTCAGAATGGGAGAAAATAATAGCAAATGAAGCAACGGACAAACAACTAATCTCGAAAATATACAAGCAACTCCTACAGCTCAACTCCAGAAAAATAAATGACCCAATCAAAAAATCGGCCAAAGAACTAAATAGACATTTCTCCAAAGAAGACATACAGATGGCTAACAAACACATGAAAAGATGCTCAACATCACTCTATCAGAGAAATGCAAATCAAAACCACTATGAGGTACCATTTCACATCAGTCAGAATGGCTGCGATCCAAAAGTCTACAAGCAATAAATGCTGGAGAGGGTGTGGAGAAAAGGGAACTCTCTTACACTGTTGGTGGGAATGCAAACTAGTACAGCCACTATGGAGAACAGTGTGGAGATTCCTTAAAAAACTAGAAATAGAACTGCCTTATGATCCAGCAATCCCACTGCTGGGCATACACACTGAGGAAACCAGAAGGGAAAGAGACACGTGTACCCCAATGTTCATCGCAGCACTGTTTATAATAGCCAGGACATGGAAGCAACCTAGATGCCCATCAGCAGATGAATGGATAAGAAAGCTGTGGTACATATACACAATGGAGTATTACTCAGCCATTCAAAAGAATACATTTGAATCAGTTCTAATGAGATGGATGAAAGTGGAACCTATTATACAGAGTGAAGTAAGCCGGAAAGAAAAACACCAATACAGTATACTAACGCATATATATGGAATTTAGAAAGATGGTAACAATAACCCTGTGTACGAGACTGTAAAAGATTACAGACACCGATGTATAGATCAGTCTTATGGACTCTGTGGGAGAGGGAGAGGGTGGGGAGATTTGGGAGAATAGCATTGAAATATGTATAATATCATGTATGAAACGAGTTGCCAGTCCAGGTTCGATGCACGGTACTGGATGCTTGGGGCTGGTGCACTGGGACGACCCAGAGGGAGGGTAGGGGAGGGAGGAGGAAGGAGGGTTCAGGATGGGGAACACGGGTATACCTGTGGCGGATTCATTTCGATATTTGGCAAAACTAATACAATATTGTAAAATTTAAAAATAATATAAAATTAAAAACAAAACAAAACAGAAAACCTAGTAGGGCTATGGAAATGTGAATCTTTTTGCCATTTATTGCCAAAATAATACAGATAATATTTTGGTTTTGTTGTAATAAAGCAACATAAACAGACAAAAAAAACCCAAAAAAACAAAAG
>NW_011494649.1:2824033-2826180 GCF_000754665.1 Bison bison bison | reverse complement strand
ACAAAAAAAAAACAAAAAAACAAAAGCAGAGACATTACTTTGCCATCAAAGGTCCGTCTAGTCAAGGCTATGGTTTTTCCAGTAGTCATGTATGGATGTGAGAGTTGGACTGTCAAGAAAACTGAGCGCTGAAGAATTGATGCTTTTGAACTGTGGTGTTGGAGAAGACTCTTGAGAGTCCCTTGGACTGCAAGGACATCCAACCAATCCATTTTAAAGGAGATCAGCCCTGGGATTTCTTTGGAAGGACTGATGCTGAAGCTGAAGCTCCAATACTGTGGCCACCTGATGTGAAGAGTTGACTCATTGGAAAAGACTGATGCTGGGAGGGATCGGGGGCAGGAGGAGAAGGGGACAACAGAGGATGAGATGGCTGGATGGCATCACCAACTCAATGGACGTGAGTTTGAGTGAACTCTGGGAGTTGGTGATGGACAGGGAGGCCTGGCGTGCTGAAATTCATGGGGTCGCAAAGAGTCGGACATGACTGAGTGACTGAACTGAACTGAACTCAACTGAATAGTTTGAAGCCATGTGTGTGTTTTCTTATTGTCTTTCTCTCCTGAGGGATAAATCCTAGCTTATTTTCTGGGTTATAATTAATATCTGGCTTTTCTTTTCTTTTCTCTTACTTGTCTATTGCTAAAAAAAAATTTAATTTTTTGCTTATGATCTTTATATAAGTGGAATTAAATTAGTATTATTCTGAAATGATTTAACATTTTGTTGTTGGCTATTTTCATTGATCCGTGTTAGTTAACTAATTTTTACTAGCATATCATATTTCACTATATCAATATGCCACAGTATTTTTCTTCATACTATCCTTTGTGAATATTTTAGTTGTTTTCATTTTTGTCTAGTGCATATGCCTAAGAATATAATTGCTACATCACAAGATATTCTTCCTCTTCTCCTTTTCTCTGCATATTACATACATTAATGTGTTTATTTCTCTCTCGTTATTTGCAAAGTAACAATCTTGACTTTAATTTGATTGTTAAACAGTTGTAGAAATACTCCCAAGAACATATTTCCCTTAATATTAACTATGAGAATAAACTCATTTGATTACTCTTACTGTGTAAATAAGACACAATAGAATAATCAAAGGAGTAGGGTCATTCTGGATATTTCTAGGAATTATCTTTATCTTTGGAGCTTGCATATATCATCAATATATGTCTGATTGTTTTTTCTTTTCATTAATTTTTGCCTGATGATCCTTGCACCCTGACACCCCGGGACCTTTATGATATACCCAGTAAGCATTTTTTAACCTACAGAAATTCTTCTGTTATCTGAATGATAATGCTTCTGTTCACTCTATTCTGGTCTTTGCTTCAGGACTACTGTTTCCCCCCATGTTTGGCTTCCTGTTATCATGCATGTTTCATTTTTATCCACCCCACTGTTTTCATCCTTTCCGTCTCTTCAAGAAGCCATTTCTCAAGCATGCCGTCTACATTACTGAGGTGACTTTTACATTGTCATGTCTACTTTTTCATTGTCCACTTTGCAGGGATAATCCTGGGCAAAGAAATGTCGTTCATTACTTTTCTGGTTTGCAAGTCAGTATTCTTGATTTTTGTGCTGGGATGTTTGATCTTGAAAGTTCCTTGTATGCCACATCAATAGAGGTCCCATTACCTGATTGTATCAGTCTTTTCATGCTAGTGCTTCTGATAGGTGCTCCACATCCCTGGATCTTTGGGTTCATTTTGACAAGCTTCAAGGTGAAGTTGAAAGGACTTTGCTTCTTTTGACAGCCACTGAATTCAGTTCAACTTTTCTTAAACAGTTGTCATTCTGATCCCATTATCAGATACACTCTCATATTTTATTGATCCTTAGTGGCTAAAGGAAATCCCAGTTGAATTTGCCTTTTTATGTGTTTTGGTTTAAGATATCCTCTACTTTCCATTAGACCATCTTACTCTCTCAAGAATTGTTTTGCAAGTTAGTCTTATAAATCCTTGAAGTTGCTTTTAATGAATCAGAATTTCTGAAAGTTTTCTAAGTTAGAAATTATGCAGTATCCCTCAATTTTTAGTCTTTAACGTTCATTACAATTGGATTTAAGGAAAGATTAATATGCATTCCTTGAATTGTCATCTTTCCCGTAAACATTTCAAAAAGTTTTATAT
>NW_011494649.1:2774931-2823933 GCF_000754665.1 Bison bison bison | reverse complement strand
TATATAAATATTATATATTTTTATATAAATATTACATATATTTTTTAATTTTTAAGAATCCTACCAAAATATTTATAAATAAAGTTATGAGATACCTGGAAATTGCTTTAAAATAATTTGGAAAGTGTTGTGAAGATGGTAATTGTGTTATAGATGAAACAAGGTTGACTGTGAATTTTTTCTTTCTTTTTTTTTTACTATGAATTTTGATATCCGCTGATGGGTACTGTTGTAGTAGTTTCTCTACTTTTATGTAAAATCATAAAGTTATTTTTAATTTTCCAAGGGTTAAATTTCTTTGAATTGATTGCAGTTAGAGAATGTGCCTTATACAGTATTTAATCTTAAATTTATTGTGGTTTCCTATGTGACTTGGCATATGATTAGTTTAATAATTTTTGTGGAGATTTGAAAAGAAAATCATTGTGTATCTAATAAATCAGTCTTATTGGTGATTATATTTAAATCTTCTGTGAACTAATTTTTTGTGTACTTAATCTATCAGATACTACAGGAGGCTAAATTTTTCTTCATTCATAACTGTACTGCCTATGTTATTTGATGGTGTCTTGAAAGGACTCTTCCTCCCTCTGTATTGGTCCTACATATTAAACTTTTTAATTGAATAGTGCCATTTAAAATAATTCTTATATTATGCTAAATGTTCACATTTGCCTTCATCCTTTAAATCTGTCATGTATGGCATAGGATCCACCACAAGTAAACTAGGGCCAAGTTGAAAAAAGAAGATGCAATTCACCCCACTTGTCTGTATGTAATGTTGAACTCAGGAACCTCGTTTTCTGTGTCGACTGTTGAGAGAGTAACTGCCATCTGGATTCCAATATTTTACTAGTCTTGAGTCAAAATGTCATGTATTAGGTAGATTACTGAAGGAGGTCTGTAAATACCTGTTTGATTAAAATATATCAACTATTCAAAGCAGTGTAATCGACTTGGAGAAGAAAGAGAAATGTGTAGTGTAATTTTTGTAGTTAAATGAGTGGAACACTGTATATATGTCAGTGTATGAGCTCAGGGTCATGTTAGAGAATTATATCTGAAGACCTAGATTTTGAAATGTAACTTTGTATTTTAGCTGTTTTCTCTTGTCTATTAATTTAGTTTTTAGAAGTATAGCTCTTTGAAAACCAAAAAAGGACTTTATGCTTAATAATTGAGAGAGACAAGAATCAGAACTGGATGCCAAACCCTCTGTTGAACTATGAAAGGTCGAGTCTCAGTTGGAAATGTTTAATCATGAATGAGAACAAGTGCTGACGCTCAAGCCAGGGAAATAAAATTTCAAAAAGTATAACAATTTGCCTAAGCCATAAATTTCTGGAGATTGGAATTATGTAAAGAATCCGTTTGGAGGAATAGAGTTAGAAGAGTCAAGGGACCAGAAGTCATATATTTTAAAAATTGTATGAAAATTTGAATTACAGAGGGGTTTATGTATATAGCATATACTGTTTATTACTAGTACTTGTGGTGTTTCAGTCACTCCATTTTGCTTATGCTCCATTTTGAGTGTTTCAGAAAGGAAAAGGTATTTATGGTTTTTCTTTACTAGTAACGTTTTCTCCCCAACTTTTAAATCTACTACATTCAATTATGGAATTCCCAGGTAAAGAACCTGCCTGCCGTTGCAGAAGACATGAGACGTGGGTCTATCCCTGGGTTGGGAAGATCCCCTGGAGAAGGGCATGGCAACCCACTCCAGTATTGTTGCCTGGAGAATCCCATGGACAGAGGAGAACACCAGGCTGCAATCCAGAAGAACTGCAGTAGTGTGTGACTACTGCAGTGGCTTCGCATGCGCATACACTTAACAATGAATAACGGATTTATAAAGAGCGTCTTAAACATGTTGTTAGTATAACGTTTTGATTTTAAAATTTTACTTTTTCATTGTTATTTTGATTTTATTTAAATGATGTTAGTTAAGAAAAATTATCTTTAACTTGGTTTTAACCATTCCACAGTGAGCTCAATTCTGAAAGAACGTACTTTGTAAAATACCTCTATCGCTACTATTGCCTGCATTATTTCATGTAATGTAGATAAACCCTCATTTGCAGAAAATGTCACATGATTTTTGAGCAGTTGTGTTCAAATTTGGGTAGACTCTTCTTTTGATGATTTTGGCATTAGAAATTCAAAAAGGATAGGTTTGATTTATGACTTATACATAAGTCTATGCTAGAGAGAGACTGTCTCTTTTTAATCATATTTTTGTTTTGATTTATATTCTTTGGCTGTAAATTTTATCTGCTAGGGTACATCACCAGGATCAGGGTGAAATATATGCAGCTGTATACTGTCCTCAGTGCTCAAGGGTTATATGTGGGCATATGTCTCTGCTTTTGTATCTCTGGCAGTGGAGAAAAGTGTTGGGTTCATTAGCTGTCAAGCTACCATTTAGGAAAGAGTTCCTTGCTCAAGTTGAGCTTATATGGAGAACTTAGAAGGAATTGAAAGGGGCAATTTACTTCCTTTTTACTCTCCAAGATGTGAATTGTTGTGCCTTGGAAAGCTGGAAGGGAAAAATGAAGAATTATGATGAGTATCCTTGCTATTAGTTTTTATACCTAAATTTACAGCTTTCATTCATCCTACCTTGAAAGTTACAATTTGCTACTAAAAACACAGCAATACTTCTGAGATCATTGATACCCCTCTCCCTCATCTCAGCTATCTGTTAACTATAAAAGCAAAGGGTTTTTAAATAGTGACTAATGGACTTAATACCTGCCTGGTTCAGGAATGATGGAAAGACTGACCTATAAAATGATCACATCTAGAACTTCACTATGATATTTTTCAGCTTGCTTCTTATGAAGTATAGTAACAAGTTCATTAGGTACAGTATTGTGTTTGACAGGGGTTTGACCAGTTGCTTCCCTATTTAAAAATCTTTCTTGTGGGAATCTTATTATAAACTGGTAGGTGATGATAGATTATCAATTTGGATATTTAATTCTAATTAATATTAAGAAGATTGACTATACCCAGTGATGGTGATATTGTGGGAAACACAGGAACAGTCTTATAAGTTGGTCAAAATATTTTGGGCACATCACTTTTGAGTGAGGATTTGGTCGTATTTCCTATTTAAAGTGATCATACCATTTCCACTGTCTATGGAGAGGAAAATATTCAAACAAGTGCTGAGATTAAGCTAATTGCTGCATGGCCTGTAATAGCAAAAAACAAAACTGCTGCTGTTGCTGCTAAGTCATTTCAGTCATGTCCGACTCTGTGCGACCCCATAGACGGCAGCCCACGAGACTCCGCCGTCCTTGGGATTCTCCAGGCAAGAACACTGGAGTGGGTTGCCATTTCCTTCTCCAGTGCATGAAAGTGAAAAGTGAAAGTGAAGTCGCTCAGTCGTGTCCGACTCTTAGCGACGCCATGAACTGCAGCCCACCAGGCTCCTCCATCCATGGGATTTTCCAGGCAAGAGTACTGGAGTGGGGTGCCATTGCCTTCTCCGAAAAACAAAACTGAACATACCTAAATACGACACCAGCAATCTAGTTAAAATTATGATATATCAGTCAGAGCATATATTATACAGCTGTTAAAAATGACTGAGGTACGGCTGCGCAGGAGCAGGGCAGGGTAATTGAGTCCGAGAGAAAAAGAGGACCCAGAGACCAGGAGGGCCCTCCTTTGGAAGGTCAAGCCATGCCTGGCGGGTTGAGAGGCCAGTTGCCTTCTGGGAGCTGGACACAACCCTCTCCCCAATCTAGAGTTGTGCAGTGGAGGCCTTTTCTCCTAGATTGAATGTGAAACTAGGCAATAAGATGCCCTTCCCATCTGGGAGATAAGGTTACAGAGACCTCTCCCATAGTTTATCATTGTTGCATTGATGATGATTATTATTATTAATTATTATTATTTTATGTCATGTGCATCTGTCCTCTCTCCTATTCTCTTTCTGACATTCCAGACCAGGCCCCTTCCTAGTCCTGGGGCTGATTGAGTCTAGAACCCTTCGTTAGTGTGAAAATGTGTGTCATGTACAGAGTGACAATAGAAATAAATGTTTGGTTTCTTGTGATCAAAAAAAAAAAAAAGACTGAGGTAGTACTCTATGTATTGACCTGCAGGATCTCTAAAATCTGTTGTTAAAATAGGCACAAAAAATATACTGAAGGCACATGTGATAAGTGAGATGGGGAGGCCAGGGACTCTTCTCACTTTTACATTGTTGTTACAATGACCATGTATAATTTGTTTTAATCAGTAAATAAAATGTGCTGTTATTTATCTACATGTAGTTGTCCTTTGATAGTCTTTACTTTTATATTTTTATTTGTACAGTAGTTTGGTCTTTTCTAGGCATTTAAAAGCACTTTTAGAACTATTACATTGAGTTTGTCTCCAATATTACTACTGAAGTGACTATTCCACTAATATAAGAAGTTTGTGGTATCTTGTTAATATTATTGTTATTTTTAAATTTAGGGCCTCTAGAAAAAGAAAACAGATCTATGTGGTAGGAGTTAAAATATACAACATGAATCTATTTTTAAATCTCTGCTGTGCTGTTTTTCTGTTTCAGTTACCTAGAAAAGTACGAGAAAGTTCATCATTTTGGGGAGGATGATGATGAGGTACCACCAGGCAATCCCAAACCACAGCTTCCTATTGGTGCAATTCCATCTTCCTACAATTACCAGCAACACAGTGTGTCAGGTAAATATCACTGGAAAATGAAAAAGGCGTAGGTACACAGTTTTGAGTTCAAATAGAAATCATCCCATGAATTGAATTGGTCCCTTATTTTGCACATGAAAATACTGAGAGCCTTGGGTTACTGCAGCTTCTAGAAATCAGCATGTCACTGGTATAAGGACCCTGTCTGTCACAGCCTACATGGAAGACTTTAGTTGCAGGAATTTTTAGAGTTACAAATATACGTACACTTTCAAATGAAATTTGTTTTTTTTAATTTGGTTAAAGATCAGTTTAACCTAAATTGTCATTAAAACGAGAAGAGGAATGTCCTGTTAGAATTAAGGAAGCCAAAAAATACTCATAGCATCTACTAGATTTTTTACAATTCCTGGCATTCCCAGCACCAGAATTTCTCAGAAATGTTTCTTACTATGTTTCAACTGTTTTCCTGCCATGGTACCAGGGACTTAAGATTTTTTCATTCAAGTCATTCCTATAATGGTTATAGAGGAATCTGCAGCTAAAAAGAACAAGACTCAAGTTGGAAATAGTCAGGTTGAGAGTCTAATGAAGAGGTTCTCGAGGCAGTGTTGATGAGATTTCCAGTGTTTGTGGCTCCAGAAGGTGATGACTAGGAAGAGAGCTCTGAAGAGATAAGCAGGTCTTTTCTTTATTCACCAATATTTGGCCTGAAAAAGAGGAGATAATATCTTTTTCAAGAGGATAGTCTTTATAAAAATATACAGATATCTTGATCTTTATTATTATTCACTGGTACTAATACTGATCTTTTAGGTAATCCTTAGGTTTAAGCTCTCTCATTTGTGCCAGTATCACTGATTTAAAGTTTTCATGGTCTATTTTCAAGTTTCCTCCATGTTGAATTTGACCCTATTTCTTTTCCAATCAGTAATAGCTGAGGAAACAGAATTTCCTAGAATCTGTGATTTTCAGTAGAAGAGATTTCATCTGATGATTTTGCATAACTGAGGCTTGGGGGAGGGGTTGTAGCAGTGGTGAGTGCAAACCAAATCTACCTTTATTTTTAACAAGAAGTTATCACCTCAGGAACCAGTGTTAAAGGACAACATTTTTAGTCATCGTGTAAAAGATCTTGCTTACCGTTTAAGCTGGTTAAATAAAATGAGGTGGTTTGTTAGGTAATATGCTTCCCATTTTTAGGAAGAGCTAATGACCATTATTTAATTCAAGGATGTTATAGAGGCTGTTCCTATACTGAATGAGACCTGGTACTGTAACTTTTAAGACCGTTTTGTAACTCTTTGTTACTGCTACATTATAGCAACAACAGAACTGTCTATTCTTATAGGTTAAATAGAGCTTGGTGTGTATTACACTTCTCAAACTAACCCATTTCAATATTAGATCTAGTTTAAAATGAAATTTTTTTCTGGATCTCCCCCCACCCCCCCCTTCCCTGATTTAAGCATGATTTACTTCAAGAAAGAAGATACTGCTGGTATTTCCGAAGTCTATTGAAAGTCATTGCTAGAACTTTGCAGTTTTTAAAGGAATGATAGAATTCTTAATCTGGTGTTATAATAACTAACTCCTTTCTGATATGCTGTCATATGCCTGCCTTTTGTTATTTAAGGAGAATCTGAGCAGTTATATAACATATGTAGCATGTTTGACAGAATCAGGATTGGGGACTGATAAGAAATAGAAATTACTGGGGAACATCAGACTACAGTATATCTGATTCATACTGAAAAGAGGTGGTGTTTCAGGGCAGCATTTATGAATTTGAAGGTGCTTTTTATTATCCCAGAAGGAGCCATAGCAACATTATGACAGTGTTCTAAAAATCAACATGACTATCAATATATAAAACAAATCCTTCATCAATGATTCTTTTCAAATGCCATTAAGGAAATATAGTAAGCTTCATAGCTGTCAGTGTGTATGTGTGTGCATATTTAAATAAACACCAAAGTAAAATTACATAGTGGTAGATTAAAAGCCTTAGGATATTTTAGGTAGAACATTTAAAAGATTTGTGTCTACATCTTTGATCATATAGCATTACTCTCCTTGTAGGTTTGGATTGATGTATTTGGATACATGTATTTATCTAGAGATGCTTACATTTAAAAAAGCTATTGTAAAACAATACTTTGAAAGGTAATATGGTAAATTTAAATTGGCATTTAGTATGAAGTACAATTCTACTCATAATTGTCATAATAGAATATTGTACATTGATAGAATATGGAACGAAAATTTTATAAGGCTATTGACTCCTTTTGCCCAGTGACTTTAAGCAGCCAAATATGTATTAGGTACATTTTGCTTTGAATTTTAGAATTATTAAACTTTGGCATCAAAATATGGTGATTTTTGTCATTTATTTGCATAATTGTGCACATTTTTCCTTGCCATGAGGACCTAATCTTTTGGTTTTCTTCTTTATTCTTTCTTCCTTGGTATTGATTTGGATACAGTCAGTTCTGCAGAATTGTACTGTAGATTACTAAGAACTTTTTGTTCATCTTCTCTTTCCCTTTAAAATTAAAAAATTAATTTCTAAATTAAAATTTTTAAATTCGTTTGCAGTATCTTTAGTATAAAAATTCTGAAAGGTGAAACTGACACATGACAAACACATTGAAATTAATAGTATTGTAGAATTTAAGAGCTAGCTAGGATTTTAGCGATCATTTAATCCAATTTAATCATTTTGGCCAAAGGAGGCCAAGCACACTATCCATTTACATTTTTGTTACTTAAATTTGGAAAAGCTTTATACAGGAAGATTTATTATTTTGATTTTATCAGTTGTATTAATATTTGAGCAAAGATTTTCCTTTACATGTCCTGTATTACAGATGCTTGAACTACAACGATCACTGCCAGTATCAATGAAAAGAATGCACTGTATGATATTTGTAATATAAACAACATTCCAGGCACAATTCTCCCTTTCCTCTAAACTGATTACCTCAGATTCAGTTAAATTTGTCAGCAGTGATATGTTTGTATAGACACTGTGTGAAGAACATTGAAAATTCCCAATCTCATTCCTGTTATAAAATTGTACCTATTCAAACATACCTCCTTGGGGATGGGAAGGGATGCTCTTTAAATCTTGTAAGCATTTCTCTTATATTATATTCCTAAGAAGGAATCTTTACCAAACATCATATAGTTAAAGGACTTTTCATAATTATCATATTAATTTATTTTATTTTAATTGGAGATGTCTTTTGGCAAAGTCATTCATGTAAGGATGTATTGAGTTGAGTATATGGTGGCATCTGTTATTCTTCAGTAGCAAACAGACCAATTCCAAGATCATATTGAAAGCACAACAAGACTGTGACAGATGTTGAATTATGGGTTCCAGATTTTTATTTCTATTGGAAATTTGCCTGAAAATTTTGTGGAATCTAAAGACTTAACTATTGCTGAAACTTGGCATCTCATGATCAGTTCCAATGTGCAATAAATACCAAAATGTATTTCTATGTTCACAGAAGTCATGTTACATTTTCCCAAGATATTTATGTTATATATGAGAAATGTTCAACCTTAAATATTATAAAGAATCTATGTCAATTCATTTATAATTATATTGTGATACTTAAGGAGAAATTCCTAGAATATTTTAATATTGAAGAGGTGTCTCTTCAAATATCTGTTGGGAAGTGAAGTTTCTTACCTACATGATTTTCTTCTGTGGAATGTTGTGACAATAGATTCCTACTTGCATTCCATTTAGTGACATTCTTAAAAGATTTTTTTTCAAATCCATATTTGCTGAAATGTTTTGTGTAGCAGTTTTCTAACTCTTGTTTCTTTCCTTTTCCCATTACACTAGTTAGATCTTGTATGATAAATGTATTAGGGGTATATGTCTTAGGACATAGCTGCCAAGGCCTAAATTGCACCAGTTTAGAGTCAGTAATTATAAAAATACAACATTTTCTAATATATGTATTATGATTATATATTAGTTTTCTATAATCCTATCTTCAAAGTTTTAAAAATGTTTCAATTCTCCTACATAAAATTTTAGTTAGGAAAAGATTTGTTAGAACACGAAAGTTTGAACTGTAAAGGTAAAAATTTATAAATCAGACTTCATCACAATTAAACCTTCTGTTTTTTGAAGACATTGTTGAGAAAATGAAAAGGGAAACCACTCACTCTCTGGAAGAAAATATTTACAAAACAAATATTAGATAAGTGGCTCATATTCAGAATATTTTAAACTGACAGTACCAAGTGCTGACAAGGATGCACACGAGCACCAAGAAGTTTCATGCATCACTGATGAAAAGACAAGATATTACAGCTAATTTGGAGAACTTTTACAGTTTCTAAACAAAGTTAAACATACATTTTATATGACCGAGCAATCCAAGAGAAATGAAGAAATATGTCTGCACTAAGTCCTGTGTGTGAATGTTATTAGCAACTGTATTCAGAAGTGCTAAAAACTGGAAACAGTCCAGATGTTCTTCAGCTAGGGAGTGGATAAACAAATTGTGTTATAGCCATAATATAACAATTAAGACATACAACGCATCGCAATAAAAAAGAACCAATTACTGATACATACGTTAAAATGGGTATCAACCTCAACATCATTTTGCTAAATGAAAATAAATCAGACACAAAAATATAAGTATTGTGTGATTCTTTTTATTTGGCATTTTGAAATAAAGTAGATCAATGGTTGTTTATGGATAAAGGGGGACACATCAACTACTAAGGAGCATAAAGAAGCTTCTTTGGGATGATAGAAATACTCCCTTATCTCCATTGCAATTGTGGTTAAAAGACTTTCAGAACTCCTAGAACTGTAGAACTGAAAGCATGAACTTTACATTTTAGTTAAATGTCAAAAAAAATCTTACCTGAAAAAGTAATAATCCTCCCAAAACTGGGTAAAGAAGGTAGGCAATGTGTTTTGAAACATGATGTTGTTAAAAATTCCAAAGGAACCAGGCTTTCTGGCTTATAGTACTTAAAAAATCAGAAAAAGTTCCTTGAAATGCAAGAATAAAAAGTGTAGATTAGGTATATTAAAATAATGATACAATAGTTTGGCAATGATATCAAAGAGAATATATGTATTTCTTGTATATTAATACTTTTTGAGGAGTGTAATTTTCACAAGTTCAAAAACTGGACTCTAAACTTCTACTCAGTTTGTATTTTATAAAAGAAAGCAAACTTCTATCCTGTATTTAGAAGATATTAACCAAAAATGATTTCTCATCCTTGATATACTTAACAGTGTTGTTTTTTGTCTTTGTTAGATTATCTCCGTCAGAGTTATGGGCTATCTATGGACTTCAATTCGCCAAATGATTACAATAAACTGGTGCTTTCACTGTTATCTGGACTCCCAAACGAAGTGGACTTTGCTATTAATGTATGCACTCTCCTGTCAAATGAAAGCAAACATGTCATGCAACTTGAAAAAGACCCTAAAATCATCACATTATTACTTGCTAATGCCGGGGTGTTTGACGACAGTAAGTTTTAGGTTTAATGTATTATATAATCATTCTGTTAAAGGTGTGTTTAGATTTTTTTGAAAGGTTTTTAAGGAAAATATTTTCATTAGTCAATATAATAGCATTCTTTATTTGCTTTTGTTATATTAAATGTATCATTTAAAATAATGAATGTCTGGATTTTTTAACCTTATATATTTGAATAGATTAGATATTTAACCTCATTAGAGCTTTCGAAATTAAAATGCTGCATTTTTCTTAGAATAAATGTGGGTTTGTTGATTTGAAATTGTTTGATGCAAACTTTTGATAGAAAAAACTAGACCTGTAAGAAATTGTTTTCTGATGTCTATTTCTGCAGGTGTATAGTTAAATTTTTTAACTAAATAGTTTAGGTCAATGCATTTGAAAATTTGCTGCATAATAATCAAAATAAGGATTATCAAATATTTCATAGTTTTACTTGTAGGATTTTCTAGTTGTAGGTTTTTGTAGATCAGGTTCTTTGTTTTTTGTGAAATTATCTCAAATCTGGATTACTCTTCAGACCAAATTGCACAATTCTGTAATTGTAGTTTAATAGGACTTTAAAAAATAGGTTTTGAAATTTTTTCCTGCTCATAGTTTGTCCTTTTAAAATATCTATGTCAGCTGAATGTTATTGATAGAAAGTTTCTTCTTGCTTCTCAATCCTCCTTCTACCCCAGCAACCATTGTAACTTCTTTTGCCAGAAGTTTATTCTATTAATAGATTAAAGTATTGATACATTTTGCAATTATTTTATCATATAGGAAATTATATAGAATAGTCTGAGAATTTCTTGTAATATTTCATAGGTATATGAGTATTTTTGTGTTTATCTTTAAGTAGCAGTATGTTTGCAAATAAGTTCATTTTTCTGTAATTTTCAAGCATGCTTTTATTTGGGATTATCTAAATAGGATTCCCTTTTTCTTGTTGTTGTTGTTGGCCGTGTCATGCAGGTCATGGGTTCTCAGTTCTCCAACCAGGGATTGAACCCAAGCCCTCAGCAGTGAGAACAGAGTCCTAATCACTGGACTGCCAGGGAGTTCCCTAAATAGAATTCCTTAAAATCTGACATGTATTTATTTTATATGAAGACGTTTTGCAATTAAATTGAAATTAGTTTCTTAAACTTCTGAAACTATTTTTGGTTACAATGTGGAGGAGGAACAAAGATCAGCACTTAATCAGTTTGAATTGTAACTGTGAAGATCTAACTTTCATGGATTTCCACCTCACTTTTATGTTCTTTGCTTTCTAATATTTCATCTTGATCTTTTAAATACATTTTTCAGCATTTAATACAGAATGGAGTTTAACATTGGTTCATTTTTAGAAATCTTAAAATGAAGTTTTTAGAAAGAATAAATATTCTCAGGCCATAATAATTTTGGTGAATTCTTACCATTTAATCATTGGATAAGGATTTCATTTGTATATATATGATAAACTGAGTTTACCAGTTTTAATGCATGAAGTGTGACATTCTTTAGCACTTTTTTTTTTTATCTCAGACTAAATTATTATGTAGAGTAGCAATCATTAATCATTAATATTAGCAAATGCTATTTGAGGAATGTTTCTTTTATTTCAGTAGTCAGAATTTAGAGTTCCAGAGTATATAGGGACTTTATGAAGACCATATACTTTTAAAACAGTGTTTTTACATTATGAAAATATTAAGGGTATGTATGATTATGTATATATTTCATTAGGCTCTTGAGAGGTTTTGAATTTTTTTAGGCATGGAATTTTAATTGAGAGAAAATATAGATACCGCTTCTTTTGAATGTGTGGGATATTTATACATGATATGTGTTTGAAGAAGTATAATAAAAATTCCATGTGCCAAAAATTTAATTTTTCCATCTTATATTTGCATTCAGTGTTCTTTTCCCATGGAGTTTTTCTTTGTAAGGTTTTCTTCAGGACAAACAAAATCTTGTCTTTCTTTAGAAGTATATGGACTTTATTTTTCTGATATAGCTGCTATGTATGTATACATTTGATGAAACTCTTCTTTAGGTCACTGTAGTTAAATTTATTTATTAAAAACTTCACACTTACCCTTTATATCATGTTCTCATGATTCTAATATGAATATAATGTTAAACTGTTTTCATTCCTCACCCTTTTTAATATTTTTTCAATGAAAAGTCTTATTCTTACCTAAGTACTTTAGAAATTTTATTTTAACTCAATAGTAAGTAAATATTACTTGGCTTCCCTGGTGGCTCAGATAGTAGACAATCTGCCTGTAATGCAGGAGGCCCGGTTTCAATCCCTGGGTCAGGAACATCCCCTGGAGAAGGGAATGGCAACCCACTCCAGTATTCTTGCTTAGAGAATTCCATGGACAGTGGAACCTGGCAGACTACAGTCCATGGGGTCTCAATGAGTAGGACATGACTGAGTGACTAACACACACAATATTAAGTAAATATTATGTCTGTAATTAAAGGTGTAATAAGACTACAAACATTCAGTAAATCTGTTACAACAGAAAATACATCCATGTGTTATCCTTGTTATTAACACATCCATTAAGAAGGCTTACTTGTATTTTTTTGAAGAATCAAGTTCATAAAGCTAGTTTTTCTGTTAACAGTTGGCACTATGTAGTTTTCTTCTTCATTTGAAAACCAGTAGCTTTCATTATAGAATATATATAATTATAGATAGTTGATGAAAGTACTTACCTGATTTTTAAAGAGCGATGCCTATTGTGTCACAGTTTAAAAATTTGTATTATATGACTTTACTGTCTAGTCCCATTGCTGACAAAATGAGTTAGCAACATAGAGATGAAAAAAAAAAGGTATAACATGTATCTGTATACCTCAACCTTTGTTGTGAGAGGCAGGGGTAGTGTGTTATTAAGAAGAAGCTTTTGAAAATAAATGGTTTGCGTTTCCTCCTAAAACATCTTTATCAAGAAACTATAAATCAGCTATATGGCTTAGAATGTTTTCTAAAGATTTATTCCTAAAGAATATCTTGCCCATTAATATTTCAAATATAAATTATATAATTATTTTTGAAATGAATGAATATTTAAGATTATAAAAGTTTGGGAACCTAATAGTAACAGCATCAGTTTGACTTTTTAATATTTTTTTCTTCTACAAATCATAACTAATGCAGAGTAATTATTATTGTCTGTGTAACTATTATGAAAGCCAGTTGTGTGTTTTTAGAGTGTGACAAAAACTTTCTTTAAATTCTATAATTTAAAAAACTGTATTTCAAGAGAAATTATCATGACTTTCTATCATTTATTATGAAGCAGTTTTTAGTGAACAAGGTATCTTAAGGTGTATTTTTACTGTTTTTCCAAACCTATCTATTCAGGAACTAAGTGAAATAAGTAATTTCATATTACTGAATATGCTATTTATTCTTTTAGCTTTAGGATCCTTTTCTACTGTATTTGGAGAAGAATGGAAGGAGAAGACTGATAGAGATTTTGTTAAGGTAATTCATGTAAATTAAAATATGAAACATTGCTTTGTATGTAGCCAAGGGCCAAAGGTCAGTTACTTATTTTATATAAGAACTGTGATTAAGCTGAGTAAAAAATATTTTAGAATAGCTAATAAACAAATGAAGTTTTCATTTTATCATATATTGATTTCTAAGAATGATAAATCTGTAACAGAAGCAATAAATCTGAGGATACTCAGACTAAGTAGCAGTTTGGATGATTTCCTTAAGATTATTTTTCAGTTTACTTAATCATTCTTCAGCTGTGTAATATGCCACTAGATTTTTTTGTTAAGTTTAATTATAGTGACTGTGTTTTAATTTCTAGAAATTCTCAAATCTGTGTATATACAAACACATACTTGATAGTGCTAATATCTAAGCCTCCTGTGACTCTGATTCTACTAACTCTGGTTCATGGTGAATTATTCCTTTGTGTTTTTTAATGTTGCTTTATAAATTTCAGCAGACTTATTTATGTAGGATTTTTGTGCAGATTGGCTGGAAAGTATTTTTTCCTTTCTCTGTTGCTTTTGCCAGTCACTTGAAATACTGATCAGAATGACTTTATATTAATTTTTTTATTGGACATTTTTTTGATTACTCTGATAGTAAAAACAAAGTCATGGGAATTGTGAAGCAAGCTAGTGGTGAAATACATTATGGATTGTTTTTAACTCAAAGCTCAAGACAGTCCCTTTTGTCTCTCTTTCTTTGAGGATATTAAACCTTCAAATTTCTCACCATGATAGAGTTGCCTTTTTAATTCCCAACTTTACAAGCTAACCCAGAGTTCTGTATTACCCCATCACCTCTTGATTGAAGTTAGGCAGATAATTTCTTTAACTATAGAAAACTGGTCAATAAACACACACAAAAAAAGTATATTAAAGTAACACATGCCATCACAATGAGGAATAGAGTTGTCAGTATAATCACTAATCACATAAAATCAAGAAGACACAAATACGTTGAAGATGAACAGATGATCACGTCTGTTATATATTTTCATTAATTTCTAGTATTTATATTTTATTCCACATACTGTCTTCTTTGGGTTTAAATCTCTTCACTTTTTCTAATTTCTTGAGCTGGTGCTTGGAGTTACTGATTTTTGTTTCTGTTTTTTCTAATATATATATTTAAAGTCATAAAATTCCATCCAAACACACTTTAACTTTGTACTTCCAATATTGATAATTTCGTATCATTATTATAATGCATTTTAAAATATCTTCTAATGTCCATTATGTTTTTCTCTTTAAGAAAATGGATTATTTAGAAGGGAATTTTCTTAATTTCCAAAAACATATGGAAAACTTCCTAATTTCCTTTTTTTTACTAATATCTAACTGAATTTTAGTATGTTTAGAGAGACTGTTCTGCTTAGTTTTTAATCTTTGAAATGTTTTCACCCATTACTTTGTAGCTTAGCATTGATCACTGTACTTTGCAGATACATTTTTACACCTTGAAGGTTTGTGGCAACCCTGTGTTGAGCAAATTTATCAATGCCATTTTTTCCAACAACATATGTTCATTTCATGTGTCTGTGCTCATTTTGATAATTCATTATTTCAAACTTTTTAATTATTATTTTTTGTTATTGGGTTTGCCAAAAGGTTCATTTTGTTTTTTTTCTGTACAATGGCTTTAGTATTGCTTAGTTGTCTTTAACTTTATTTGAAACAATTTTGGTTGATTGTACTGTGACAGCTGTCATATTGGCATGGGTTAAAAAAAGCTTAACAAAATTGGTGAATTTTTGTATAACCATTTTAATATTGAAGATGGAAGAGAAAACCAACATTTTTGGCATATGATGCTTTATTATTTCAAGAAATGTAAAAATGCAACAGAAACACAAAAAAAGTTTTGTGCAATGTATGGAGAAGGTGCTATGACTAACTGAACATGTTAGAAGTGGTTCATGAAGTTTCCTGCTACAGATTTCTCACTGGGCAATGCTCCTCAGTTGGGTAGACCATTTGAAGTTGATAGTGATCAAATCAAGACATTAATTGAGAATAGTCAGTGTTATGCGGCTGCTGCTACTAAGTCACTTCAGTCGTGTTAGACTCTGTGCGACTCCATAGACTCCATAGAGCCCACCAGGCTCCCCCGTCCCTGGGATTCTCCAGGAAAGAACACTGGAGTGGGTTGTCATTTCCTTCTGCAGTGCATGAAAGTGAAAAGTGAAAGTGAAGTCATTCAGTCGTGTCTGACTCTTAGCGACCCCATAGATGGCAGCCCACCAGGCTCCTCCGCCCATGGGATTTTCCAGGCAAGAGTACTGGAGTCAGTTGCCATTGCCTTCTCCGAGGCAGTGTTATACCATGCAGGAAATAGCTGACATACTCAAAAGATCTAAATCAAGCCTTGAAAGTCATTTGCACCAGCTTGGTTATTTTCATTAGTTAAGCGAATGAAATCTTCTTGACCATATTTCTGGATGTGATTCTCTGCTTAAACATAATGAAAACATTCCATTTTTAAAGCACATTATGACAGGTGATGAAAAGTGAATACGGCAAAATAATGTGGGGCAAAGCAAAATGAACCACCACCAACCACATGGAATACTGGTCTTCATCCAGAGAAGGTGATGTTGTGTATATGCTGGGATTGGAAGGGAGACCTCTATTATCAGTTCCTTCTGGAAAACCAAACTATTAATTCCAACAAGTACTACTCAATTAGACCAACAGGAAGCAGCACTTCACAAAAAGTGTCCAGATTAGTCAACAGAAAACACATCATCTTCCATCTGGATAATGCAAGAACATGTGTTTCTTTGATGACCAGGCAACAACTGTGATAGCTTGGCTAGGACATTAATTCGTCTGCCATATTCATCAGACATTGCACCTTTGGATTTCCACTTATTTCCGTCTTTACAGATTCTCTTAATGGAAAAAATTTCTCCAGTGGGAAAAAGTTTCCTCGAAGACTGTAAAAGGCACCTGGAACAGTTCTTTGCCCAAAAAAGATAAAAAGTTTTGAGATGATGCATATGCAATTACCTGAAAAGTGACAGAATTTAGTAGAACAAAATGATAAATACATTGTTCAATAAAGTTCATGGTAAAAATGAAAAGTATGTCTTTTATTTTTACTTAAAAACTGAAGGGACTTTTTGGCCAATCCACTATTATAGTAGTTTTGGTAATGTATGATCTTTGATTTTGCTACTATGACTTACTGAAGGTTCAGATGATGGTTAGCCTTTTGTTTTTTAGCATTCTTTCCTAATCAAAGGAGATCCAACCTAAAGGAAATCAGTCCTGAATGTTCTTTGGAAGGACTGATGCTGAAGCTGAAACTCCAATTCTTTGGCCACCTGGTGCGAAGAACTGACTCATTGGAAAAGACTCTGATGCTGGGAAAGATTGAAGGCGGGAGGAGAAGGGGCCGAGAGGATGAGATGGTTGGATGGCATCACCGACTCAATGGACCTGAGTTTGGGTAAACTCCGGGAGTTGGTGATGGACAGGGAGCCCTGGCATGCTGCAGTCCATGGGGTTGCAAAGAGTTGGACACAACTGAGCAACTGAACTGACTGGCACTTTTTTGGAGCATAATGCTATTGCACACTTAATAGATTATAGTAGAGTATAAACATAAATATTATAGGCACTGGGAAACCAAAATGTTTGTTTGGGTTGACTCACTTTATTATGATATTTAGTTTATTGTGGTGGTCTGAAACTGAACCTGCAATATCTTCAAGGTGACCTGTGTTCTGAAATTGTTAGGTGTAAGTGTCTACATAAGTCACTTAAGCCAATACAGTTAATCATTAAAAAAAATTTTTTTTATTGGAGTATAGTTGATTTACAGTGTTGTGTTAGTTTCAGGTGAATAGTTGAGTGAATCATTTTTACATATACATGTGTCTATTCTTTTTTACATTCTTTTCTCATAGGTTATTACAGAATATTGAGTAGAATTCTCTATGCTTTTCAGTAGGTCCTTATTAATTATATATTTCATCAAAATACATAAAAATAATAGTGTGTATATGTTAATCCCAGTCTCCTAATTTATCCCCTCCACCCTGCTTGCAACTTTGGTAACCATAAGTTTGTTTTCTACATTTGTGACTCTTTCTGTTTTGTAAATATGTTCGTTTGCACCATTTTTTTTAAGATACCACATATAAGCAATATCATATGATATGTCTTTGTCTGACTTACTTCACTTAGTATGATAATCTCTAGGTCCAACTATGTTGCTGCAAATGACATTTCATTCTTTTTTATGACTGAGTAATATCCCATTGCGTATATTTATGCATTCCTCTGTCAACGGACATTTAGGTTGCTTCCGTGTCTCTTCTATTGTAACTGCTGCTCCAGTGAACATTGGGGTACATGTATCTTTTTGAATTATGGCAACAGCATCAGATATTTATATTTCCAGGGCAATATTGGCTGTTTCATCTGTTTATTTCTTCATTTATGAAGATAAATATGTTAAAAGCACCCAGTTGGATTGTGGAAAATTCTTAAAGAGATAGGAGTACCAGACCACCTTACCTGTCTACTGAAAAACCTGTATGCAGTCAGGAGGCAACAGTTAGAACCGGACGTGGAACAGTTGACTGGTTCAAATCAAAACTGTTGAACTAGTAGGACAAAGTTCATGGATGTATGAACCTTGGGAATGGAGTATGACAAGGCTGTATATCGTCATCCTGCTTACTTAACTTATATGCAGAGTACATCATGTGAAATTCCAGGTTGAATGAATCACAAGCTGGAATCAAGATTGCTGGGAGAAATAACAACAACATCAAATACACAGATGATACCACTCTAATGGCAGAAAGTAAAGAGAAATTAAAGAGCCTCTTGATGAAGATGAAAGAGGAGAGTGAAACAGCTGGCTTAAAATTCAACATTCAAAAAATGAAGATCATGGCATCCAGATGGTGACTGCAGCCATGAAATTAGAACATGCTTACTTCTTGGAAGAAAAGCTATGACAACCCACCCAGTATATTAAAAAGCAAAGACATTACTTTGTTTACTGAGAAAGGTCATATAGTCAAGGCCATGGTTTTTCCAGTAGTCATTTACAGATGTGAGAGTTGGACCATAAAGAAGTCTGAGTGCCACAAAATTGATGCTTTCAAATTGTGGTGCTGGGGAAGACTTGAGAGTCCCGTGGACAGCAAGGAGATCAAACCATTCAATCCTAAAGGAAATAAATTCTGAATATTCATTGGAAGGTCTGATGTTGAAACTGAAGCTCCAGTTCTTTGGCCATTTGATGTGAAGAGCCCATTCATTGGAAAAGACCCTGATACTGGGAAAATTGACGGCAAAAGGAGAAGGGGGTGCAAGAGGGTGAGATGATTAGTTAGCATCACTGACTTAATGGACATGAGTTTGAGCAAACTCCAGGAGATGGTGAAGAACAGTGAGGCCTCACGTGCTGCAGTCCATGGTGTCGCAAAGAATCAAACATGACCTAGTGACTGAACAACAACCTCTTTTTTATTATGACAACACAATCATGATATTTGTATTTCCACACCAATACTGACTGTTTCACCTGTTTATTTCTTCATTTATGAAGAGAAATGGGTTAAAAGCACCCGTTTTGATTGAGGATGTATTTCTTTATCCTTATAGTTCTATAAAGATAGTATTTTCACATTTTGAGAATGCATTATTTAGTGAACACTAGCTGTTACATCCTTCTGGTTAATTGGACATATTATAAAGTCTCCTTTTTACAGTTAAGTCTCCTTTATCCTTTTTTTTTCCTTTCTTTTTTGATCTGCTGTTGTGGTTGTTGTTCAGTCCTCAAGTCATGTCTGACTATCTGCGACTCCATGAAGTGCAGCACGCCAGGGTTCCCTGTCTTTCACTATCTCCCTGAGTTTGCTCAGACTCATGTCCATTGAGTCAGTGATGCCACCCAGCCATCTTATCCTCTGTCACCCCTTTATCCTCTTGCTCTCAATCTTTCCCAGCATCAGAATCTTTTCCAGTGAATTGGCTGTTCGCATCAGGTGGCCAACATATTGGAGATTCAGCTTTAGCATCAGATATTAATGTAACTATATATTTGTGTGTGTGTGTATCAGCTTCCTTTTGGTTGATATTTATATGTTCTTATTTTATATTCAACCTCTTTTATCTTTATATTTTAGATCAGTTTTTTGATAAATAACATATATTTGGGCTTTTTTTTTTTTTGGCTTCTCTGGTGGCTAAGACAGTAAAGAATCTGCCTTCAATATGGGAGACCTGGGTTTGATCCCTGGGTCAGGAAGATTCCCTGGTGAAGGGAATGACTACCCACTCCAGTAATTTTGCCCAGAGAATTCCATGGACAGAGGAGCCTTGCGGGGTACAGTCCATGTGGGTCACAAAGCGTCGGATACAACTGAGTAACTGAGACTTTCACTGGACCTTTTACCTCTTAGTTGGAAAAACTTTGATTTTAAATTAGTGTATATTCCATCTACTTTAAGTATAATTTTGATACATAATTATGTTTAAATTTACCATGTTCTGAATAGGTTTCTAAATGTCTTGCCTGTTTGGTTTTCTTTTCTGTCCTTTCTTACTTTTTTGGAATTGATTGGACTGAGTATTATTTATTTTTTACTATTGTGCCCACTTAGATTTTATATACACTTACTCTGTTTTCTTGTTGATCATATTAGTGCTATTTTAATCCTTATTAATTTTAGTGACTAAATAATAGTAACAATTTAATAAATTAGTACTTACCTCATTTTTTATTTATATACAATTTTTGTTGGGCAATGTTGCTTTTTCAGGTTTCTTAAATAGAATCTTAGACCATTGATTTTAGATTTTTTATCTTGTCTTGTATCAGTATATAAAGCTATCAATTCCCTCTATAAACAACTTGAAATATTTTCCCACAATTTTTATGTTGTCATTATCATTTAGTTCATGGTATTTATTTCCCTTGTGATTTCTTCTTTGACTCATGAGTTATATAGAAATGTTTTATTTCTGTTTTCAAACTACCTTTTATTATTATCATTTACTGTCATTATTATCACTGCTTTTTAATTGCATTCCATTCTGCCAGAGAACATCCCATATGATTTCATTCTTTTTTAATCAAGACTTGTTTTATAGTTCAGCCTACAGTCTTTCTGGTGAATGTTTTATGCATACTTGAATGTTTTTTGGATGTAATATTTGTTGATAACAAGGAGTGTTGACAGTGTTGTTTGATATTTCTGTATCATTGATGTTTTTCTGTATAATTGTTCTATGATTTCTTGAGAGTTGAATGTTGAAATCATAAACTATTTGTATGCCCTGTCAGTGTTTGTATCTCCTATTGGTTATGTCAGTTTTTGCTTCATGTATTTTGAACTCCAATTACTGGCATGTACATTTAGGATTATTATTTTTGCTTGGGTTTATTTAACTTTTTTTCAAGAAATTTGGAATGTTTATGGCAATTACTTGTTCAGTTTTTTTTATTTCCGCTCCTGCCTTTTAGGAACTGTTCTACAAGCCACTGTGGCTCTGTTCCTTGCTTTAAGGCCTTTTCGTTTTCCGTGTACTTCACTGTGGATAGTTTCTATTGTTATGTTTTTATTTTCTGTTTTCTAATTAAGCCCATCTAATCATATTTTTTTATTTCAGATACTGTTTTTCAGTGAAATTCCATTTGACTTTTTTATATTGTCCCATATTGCCCTTAATTATGTTCATATTTTCCTTTAAATGGTTGAACATATTTAATAATAGTTGTCTGAAAATTTTTATCTCCTAGTTTTATTACTTTTTGGGGCTTCCTTGATGGCTCAGAGATTAAAACGTCTGCATGCAATGCGGCAGACCTAGGTTCGATCCCTGGGTCGGGAAGATCCCCTGGAGAATGAAATGGCAACCCACTCCAGTATTCTTGCCCGGAGAATCCCAAGGATGGAGAAGCCTGGTGGGCTACAGTCCACGGGGTCGCAGAGTCGGACACGACTGAGGGACTTAACTTTCTTTATTATTTTTATTATTTCTGGGTCTTTTTTTCTTGAAACACGTTTGCCTTAGTTACGTGTCGTGTTTCCTACTTCCTTTGTATGTGTGCTCAGTTGTTCGGTCGTGTCCGACTCTTTGTAACCCCATTGACTCTAGCCTGCTAGGCTCCTCTGTCCATGGAATTTCCTAGGCAAGAATACAGGGTTTCCATTTTCTACTCTAGCCGATCTTCCCAACAAAAGGACCAAACCTGCATCTCTTACGTTTCCTACACTCAGATCAGATTAGATCAGATCAGTCGCTCAGTCGTGTCCGACTCTTCGCAACCCCATGAATCACAGCACGCCAGGCCTCCCTGGCCATCACCAACTCCCGGAGTTCACTCAGACTCACGTCCATCGAGTCAGTGATGCCATCCAGACATCTCATCCTCTGTCGTCCCTTTCTCCTCCTGCCCCCAATCCCTCCCTGCATCAGTCTTTTCCAATGAGTCAACTCTTCGCATGAGGTGGCCAGAGTACTGGAGTTTCAGCTTTAGCATCAGTCCTTCCAAAGAAATCCCAGGGCTGATCTCCTTCAGAATGGACTGGTTGGATCTCCTTGCAGTCCAAGGGACTCTCAAGAGTCTTCTCCAACACCACAGTTCAGAAGCATCAATTCTTTGGCACTCAGCCTTCTTCACAGTCCAACTCTCACATCCATACATGACCACTGGAAAAACCATAGCCTTGACTAGACGAACCTTTGTTGGCAAAGTAATGTCTCTGCTTTTGAATACGCTATCTAGGTTGGTCATAACTTTCCTTCCAAGGAGTAAGCGTCTTTTAATTTCATGGCTGCAGTCACCATCTGCAGTGATTTTGGAGCCCAGAAAAATAAAGTTTGACACTGTTTCCACTGTTTCCCCATCTATTTCCCATGAAGTGATGGGACTGGATGCCATGATCTTTGTTTTCTGAATGCTGAGCTTTAAGGCAACTTTTTCACTCTCCACCTTCACTTTCATCAAGAGGCTTTTTAGTTCCTCTTCACTTTCTGCCATTAGGGTGGTTTCATCTACATATCTGAGGTGATTGATATTTCTCCCAGCAATCTTGATTCCAGCTTGTGTTTCTTCCAGTCCAACATTTCTCATGATGTACTCTGCATATAAGTGAAATAAGCAGGGTGACAATATACAGCCTTGACGTACTCCTTTTCATATTTGGAACCAGTCTGTTGCTCCATGTCCAGTCTAACTGTTGCTTCCTGACCTGCATACAAATTTCTCAAGAGGCAGGTCAGGTGGTCTGGTATTCCCATCTCTTTCAGAATTTTCCACAGTTTCTTGTGATCCACACAGTCAAAGGCTTTGGCATAGTCAATAAAGCAGAAATAGATATTTTTCTGGAACTCTCTTGTTTTTCCATGATCCAGTGGATGTTGGCAATTTGATCTCTGGTTCTTCTGCCTTTTCTGTAACCAGCTTGAACATCTGGAATTTCACAGTTCACATATTGCTGAAGCCTGGCTTGGAGAATTTTGAGCATTACTTTACTAGCGTGTGAGATGAGTGCAATTGTGCAGTAGTTTGAGCATTCTTTGGCATTGCCTTTCTTTGGGATTGGAATGAAAACGGACCTTTTCCAGTCCTGTGGCCACTGCTGAGTTTTCCAAATTTGCTGGCATATTGAGTGCAGAACTTTCACAGCATCATCTTTTAGGATTTGAAAGAGCTCAACTGGAATTCCATCACCTCCACTAGCTTTGTTCGTAGTGATGCTTTCTAAGGCCCACTTGACTTCACATTCCAGGATGTCTGGCTCTAGGTCAGTGATCACACCATCGTGATTATCTGGGTCGTGAAGATCTTTTTTGTACAGTTCTTCTTTGTATTCTTGCCACCTCTTCTTAATATCTTCTGCTTCTGTTAGGTCCATACCATTTCTGTCCTTTATCGAGCCCATCTTTGCATGAAATGTTCCTTTGGTATCTCTGATTTTCTTGAAGAGATCTCTAATCTTTCCCATTCTGTTGTTTTCCTCTATTTCTTTGCATTGATCGCTGAAGAAGGCTTTCTTATCTCTTCTTGCTATTCTTTGGAACTCTGCCTTCAGATGTTTTTATCTTTCCTTTTCTCCTTTGCTTTTCACTTCTCTTCTTTTCACAGCTATTTGTAAGACCTCCTCAGACAGCCATTTTGCTTTTTTGCATTTCTTTTCCATGGGGATGGTCTTGATCCCTGTCTCCTGTACAATGTCACGAACTTCATTCTGTAGTTCATCAGGCACTCTATCTATCAGATCTAGGCCCTTAAATCTATTTCTCACTTCCACGGTATAATCATAAGGGATTTGATTTAGGTCATACCTGAATGTTCTAGTGGTTTTCCCTACTTTCTTCAATTTCAGTCTGAATTTGGCAATAAGGAGTTCTTGATCTGAGCCACAGTGAGCTCCTGGTCTTGTTTTTGCTGACTGTATAGAGCTTCTCCATCTTTGGCTGCAAAGAATATAATCAGTCTGATTTCGGTGTGGACCATATGGTGATGTCCATGTGTAGAGTCTTCTCTTGTGTTGTTGGAAGAGGGTGTTTGTTATGACCAGTGCATTTTCTTGACAAAACTCTATTGGTCTTTGCCCTGCTTCATTCCATATTCCAAGGCCAACATGCAGATTCTTTACCACTCAACACCTGGGAAGCCCATACCTCTTTGTATATATAATAATTTTTCAATTAGATATAGGTATTGGAATACTACATTGTTTAGTGTCTAGTATTTGGTGTCTTTCACGAATGTTGAAAATTGTTCTGGTATACTTTTAATTAATATATGGGTATTTGTTATGACAAATACAGGACTTGTTCAATTGTTAAGTCATGTCCGACTCTTCATGACCCCATGAACTGCAGCATAACCGGCTTACCTGTCTTTCACTGTCTCCCAGAATTTGCTCAAACTCATGTGTGTGTGTGTGTGTGTGTGTGTGTATACACATATATGTATGTATATGGGGGAACAGAGGGAGAGAGAATTTATCTTCTCGGTTTAGTAATTGCTAGGAACCAGACATCAAATTGCCAACATCCACTGGATCATGGAAAAAGCAAGAGAGTTCCAGAAAAACATCTATTTCTGCTTTATTAACTATGCCAAAGCCCTTGACTGTGTGGATCACAATAAACTGTGGAAAATTCTGAAACAGATGGGAATACCAGACCACCTGATCTGCCTGTTGAGAAATTTGTATGCAGGTCAGGAAGCAACAGTTAGAACTGGACATGGAACAGCAGACTGGTTCCAAATAGGAAAAGGAGTTCGTCAAGGCTGTATATTGTTACCCTGCTTATTTAACTTATATGCAGAGTACATCATGAGAAATGCTGGACTGGAAGAAACACAAGCTGGAATCAAGATTGCCGGGAGAAATATCAATCACCTCAGATATGCAGATGACACCGCCCTTATGGCAGAAAGTGAAGAGGAACTAAAAAGCCTCTTGATGAAAGTGAAAAAGAGAGTGAAAAAGTTGGCTTAAAGCTTAACATTCAGAAAACGAAGATCATGGCATCCGGTCCCATCACTTCATGGGAAATAGATGGGGAAACAGTGGAAACGGTGTCAGACTGTATTTTTTGGGCTCCAAAATCACTGCAGATGGTGACTGCAGCCATGAAATTAAAAGACGCTTACTCCTTGGAAGGAAAGTTAGGACCAACCTAGATAGCATATTCAAAAGCAGAGACATTACTTTGCCAACAAAGGTTCGTCTAGTCAAGGCTGTGGTTTTTCCAGTGGTCATGTATGGATGTGAGAGTTGGACTGTGAAGAAGGCTGAGCGCCGAAGAATTGATGCTTTTGAACTGTGGTGTTGGAGAAGACTCTTGAGAGTCCCTTGGACTGCAAGGAGATCCAACCAGTCCATTCTGAAGGAGATCAGCCCTGGGATTTCTTTGGAAGGACTGATGCTAAAGCTGAAACTCCAATACTTTGGCCACCTCATGTGAAGAGTTGACTCATTGGAAAAGACCCTGATGCTGGGAGGGATTGGGGGCAGGAGGAGAAGGGGACAACAGAGGATGAGATGGCTGGATGGCATCACCAGCTCGATGGACGTGAGTCTGAGTGAACTCCGGGAGTTGGTGATGGCCAGGGAGGCCTGGTGTGCTGCGATTCATAGGGTCACAAAGAGTCGGACACGACTGAGTGACTGAACTGAACTGAACTGATGATCTTTTGGGTTTATTATCTCTGTTCCATTATGTAGAAAAAGTGTCTGTGTAAATGTATGGGGCGGTCATTGGGCTCACCTCATTTGCCTACCATATTTCAGTAAGTACAGTTTTGCATTGTTTTCTTGTCCAGTTTCTTTTAAACACTTGTTTTATACATATTGGTTTATCATGGGATGACTACTGCAGTACCATTATGACCTGGTCAAAATTTTCTTACAAGCATTTTTCATAGATTTTAATTTTATGTATATTTTTACCCATAAGACTTTTTAAAGTATTTTATTTATTCAGCATTTATTTTGATTCAAATCACATCTGCCTTTTCATGCATTTTTTTTCTCTAGTGTGGGTTTGCAGATGACATTTTTCTGTTTTCATTTGTCAGAAAATGTCTTTATTTCAGCTTTTATGTTGAAGAGCAGTTTCACTGTAAAGTTTCTATAATACTTTGCCAAATGTTTACTTCCATGACTTTGAAAATATCCCACTGTCTTCTGGCTTCCATGATTTCTTTTAGAAAGTTTCCTGTAATTTTAGTTGTCTTTAGTTGTCTTTTTCAACATTATCTGTCCCTTTTCCCTCATTTGCATTTAAGATTTTCTTCATCATTGCTTTTCATGAATTTTTTTATGATGCTTCTCCACATTTTATTTATCTTTTCTTAGAGTTTTGAGTGTTTCTTAAGTCTATGGCTTGGCACCTTTCAATTGATTTAGAAAATTCCTTGGCCCTGTCTTTTCAAATACTGTTTTTCCCATTCTTCCTATTTTCCACAGGAACTTCAATTAATTCTGTGTTAGAACTTTTCAGTGTATATGTCTTGAATGATTGTATTCTGTTCATCCTTTTGTCTTTTCATGCTTCTAACTTGATATTTTTCCTGCCATCTCTTCCAGTCACTAATTCTTACCTGAGTGGAATGTAATCATTCATTAAATATGTCCATTCAGTTTTTGTTTTCAGTTCTAAAATTTCTGTTTATCTGTTTCTTAAAGTTTCTGCTTATATGCCAAACTTCAGTCTTATCTTCTGTTTCTTTTTTTTCCCATGATCATTTAAAATTCGTCTCTGATATCTCTCTTATTTGAATTTCCTGTGACCCTTTTTTCTTTGTTATTGAACATTGTCTTCTTCCTTTATATGCCTAGTTTTTTTTATTGTTACCAAACATTTTTTTATCTTGAGTTTTTTTGCATTGAGTCCTTTTGCTCAAAGTCCTTTTGTGGACTTTTTCTCATGTTATGAATTCCTCGAACTGAAATAGTCATTTTGAAATACACATCAGAATGTTTAGAAATAGTGAACTAATACCCCGTGTGCTTCTTTATTAGTTGAGAAGTAATAAGAAGTAATAGAGCTAAATGGCATAGAGAAGTTAAAACTAAAACTCATTCTGTATAGATTTATCAATATAAAGGTGTTTGTTTCTTAGCTTGAAAAAGATTAAGCAGTGGATTTTGACTTATTCCCTCTCTCATAAGGATCAAAAAATAATTTGTAGATATGGAGTACTAAAACACAACCTAAATATCTGGGTTACAAATCTGTAAACATAAATGCTCCACTACTTGCTTTTATATTTTCTTCTAGATACAGATTTACTCAGTAGCTAGCCAGTTATGTCTTAGGAGTCTATAAATAGAAATCTGTTTCTGTGTGCAGTTTATTAATGGGATTAATAACTGTCAGAATTTTTGAGTACTAATGAGCATAAATACCATTTCTAGATATTTTCTATAGCTATGAAGTGATCTGAAAATATCTGTGATTCGTATTGGTGACAGTGTCAGAAGAATTTCTATTACCACTGTGGTTTGTTTTCTAATATTCAGAGTTGAAGAAAATGCTAAGGAAATGACAAATTTTAGTTAGAGGTTAATGAACTTAAAGATGTCATTCTTTTTAGAGATGGGCTGATTTCTTTCACAGACCTTTTAGGATCTGTGGGCCTCTGGCCAAAATGATATATTTGAACTATAGAAATTCAAGTATTTGTGTCAAAGAGCTAAGTATATATAATACAATGATATCTACATGAACTGAAAATAGTAGAACTATTGTGAATATTTTTAAAGTAATAGAATAGTTATTTCATATTATCAGAATTAAGTGTAATAATTTCTCATTACAGTTTTGGAAAGACATTGTTGATGATAATGAAGTACGTGACCTCATATCTGACAGAAACAAGTCTCATGGTAAGTCAATGAGGAAGTATTTTTAAATAAATTTGAAATATCAGTAATAATAATTGCAATATCAATTTAAGTAAACTGTGTTTTCTTCTGTTGTAGAAGGTACATCAGGAGAATGGATTTGGGAATCTTTATTTCATCCACCTCGAAAGCTGGGCATTAATGATATTGAAGGACAACGGGTACTTCAGATTGCAGTGATTTTGCGAAATCTTTCCTTTGAGGAGGGCAATGTTAAGCTCTTGGCAGCTAATCGTACCTGTCTCCGTTTCCTATTACTTTCTGCACATAGTCATTTTATATCTCTAAGGCAATTAGGCCTTGACACATTAGGAAATATTGCAGCTGAGGTAAGCATGTGACAGAACCTTAAAACAGTTTTTATAGTTGGCAGAATATTTACTTAAAACTTTAGGATGTGGGATTATTATATTTGCCATAATTATAGAATATTAAATGCTTACATATAGTTTTTGCCTAAAGTGGTATTACATAGTTGTGTGGAGAAAAATATTTGAAATGATGCTCCAGATTTATTGACGGCTATTTTCACAGTCATTACATTTTTAAAATTATAAATGTTGTTCTATTCCTTTTTATTCAATTTGAATTATGTATTTGGATATAAATTGAATGAAGCCTCTCTCAACAGTAGTGTCCTTCCTTTTTTTTCAGCTTTTATTGGATCCTGTTGATTTCAAAACTACTCACCTGATGTTTCATACTGTTACAAAATGCTTAATGTCAAGGGATAGATTTTTAAAGATGAGGGGTAAGTGCTCACAAGTTTCTCACTGTCAAAGTACATAAGCTTTGTATCATGTTTTAAAAGACAAATACATGTTTGTGCTATGTATGCTTTTCAGGCATGGAAATTTTGGGAAATCTTTGCAAAGCAGAAGATAATGGTGTTTTGATTTGTGAATATGTTGATCAGGACTCATACAGAGAGATCATTTGTCATCTCACTTTACCTGATGTGCTGCTCGTAATCTCAACACTTGAGGTGCTATATATGCTCACAGAAATGGGAGATGTAGCTTGCACAAAAATTGCAAAAGTAGAGAAGAGCATAGGTAAGACTAAACCAAAAAAGAAAAATTAATTTTCTTTATTGAGGAAAAATACTTACTGTGCTGTAAAAAAAAATCATAGTTGATATTTGGGGTTTACTTTTTATTTTGAGGAATCATTACCCTTTCAGACACACTTGTGTTATTCTTTCTGCCTGTTTTAGATAATAAAAAACTTCTATTATAGAGAGACCAGGGTGCACGTGGCTATCGGTAGTCTTTATTTCTTCTCTTTATTTCTGTTACTATATATTGAGTTTGAAATCAACAAGATGTCTGTGTCTTACTCTCCAGGAAGCAGGTCCATCTGTTTCAAGTGGTCAGTGCTGGTAGTGGTACTGTTCATGAACTCACCTTCTTAGTGAGTTGTCAATTTTAAAGACACTCACTAAAACATTCACATTAATGTTTTCATCAGTGATTCAAATTATTTATTTCCTTGGTATAAATACTAAAATCAGAGTTAATAAAGATTTGGCTTGAAAAGTATTGAGAAATAAAGATGTATTTTCCATATCAGTAGTTCCTAAATCTGGCTACACATCAAAATCACTTGGGAATGTTTTTAAAAATGAAGATAATCTAACATCTACCCCAGAGCTTCCAAATCAGTTTTCAGAGATTGAGCCTAAAAATCTAGAATTAAAGATCCACAGATAATTCTGATATATAGTGATTCATAAACTGGCATTTGAGAAGCAGCGTTTTATATATATAGCATATATTTTTCAGTGATGTCATTGTTTTACAAAATTATTGACTAACAACTGTTGATTTTTAATTTGTTTTAGACATGTTAGTGTGTCTGGTTTCTATGGATATTCAGATGTTTGGCCCAGATGCACTGGCTGCAGTAAAACTTGTCGAACATCCAAGTTCCAGTCATCAAGTTTTATCTGAAATTAGACCACAAGCTATAGAGCAAGTCCAAACGCAGACCCATGTAGCATCTGCCCCAGGTTAGTGTCTTTGTATAATCTCTTTCAGTGTGGTTATTGGAATGTAAGATTTAATACTAAGGATAAATTTAAATTGGCTTCCTATGTGGCACTAGCTGTAAAGAAGCTGCCTGCCAGTGTAGGAGATGAAAGAGACGCGAGTTTGATCCCTGGGTTGGGAAGATCCCTTGGAGGAGGGCATGGCAGCCCACTCTAGCATTCTTGCCTGGAGAATCCCAGGGACGGAGGAACCTGGCAGGCTACGATCCATAGGGTAGCAAAGAGTCAGAGACAACTGAAGTGACTTAGCACACAGCACATAAATTTAATATGAAGTACAGGGAACTGATGTTTGACGATAGTTGGCCAAATGAGAATTGAGTATGTACATTAATTTCTTACATATTATACATTCCAGGAGCAGCAGGATCAAGGTGAGCACAGAAGAGGTATAGTATAATAAATAAATGAAGTTGAAAAGGATTTAGAGTAGTGTGAGGGATTAAATATTATTCACAGCTGTGAGAGCATTAAGTGCCCTAATGGGTTTGTGATTTTTGTCATTAGAAATTGATAGACCAGGAATAAGTTAATCATATATTACCTTATAGTTCTCTCAGGTGGTTATCAGAATACAGAACCATAATACCTTTATTCTTTTTAAATCTTGTAACAAAACCCTTCAGAATCAGAGCTCATGATCAGACATGTGTGTGTGTGTGTTGTTCAGTTGCTAAGTTGTGTCCAACTCTTTGCAACCCCATGGACTATAGCCCGCTAGGCTTCTCTGTCCACTGGATTTCACAGGCAAGAATACTAGAGTGGGTTGCCATTTTCTTCTGCAGAGGATCTTCCTGAGCCAGGGATCAAGCCCCTGTCTTCTAAATTGGCAGGCAAATTCTTTGCCACTAAGCCACCTGGGACGCCTATGTGCATGTATACAAATGCTAATGCATGCACCCTTCCTAGCATTCCCTTGAGTCAATTGTATTTAATTCAAATATTTTTAACTAGAATTCAGACCTGTCCTTCAGTTCTTAGACTGCTTTCTCCTGGGTCATTATGAGTTATTATTTTATATTTTAGCACTCAGCCTTTTTGCACTCCACTTTCATTTGTCCTAACAAAAACAAACCATCTTTCACCTCACCTTCTTTCTCACCATGGCAACCCACTCTGGTACTCTTGCCTGGAAAATCCCATGGACTGAGAAGCCTGGTTGGCTACAGTCCATGGGGTCGCAAAGAGTCAGGTAGGACTGAGCGACTTCACTTTCACTTTTTTCACTTTCTCTCTCACCATTCCCAAGATAATTCTCTTTCCCTTTTTTTTAATGGAGAATGCTCAGTTTCTCAGTTGATCTTAACACTTTATAGTTATTCTGGGAGCTCATGTGGCATGAATTTCTACTTCTTACCCCTTCCCTTACAAATTTACTAGCATTTAAATTCATTCTCCTTCTTTCCTTTGTCTCAGGAAGAGATGTTAACTATTTGTACTCTGAATACCAGTCTTTGCCAACTCCTCTTTTCTGTATCTTAAACTTTTCTTTCTTTAATTGCTTCTTCAGCCTAGAAATACATTCAGATCATTCTCAACCTTTCCCACTGTCAAAACAAAAACCTCATTATCCTTAATCTTTAACTACTACATTCATTTAATCACCAAATTCTGTTGAGTCTTCCTAAATAATTTTTTGATTGCCCGTACTGATAACTCAGTTTGGACCCTCCTCTTCTCTCTCCAGCTATCTTGTTCTTCTCATCTCTCATTTAATCATGGTCCCTGTCTCTCTTCCTCTCTTCTATTGTAACCCATATTATCAAAATTATATACTCTATGCAAAGTATGTAATATGTATCACCTATTTATTTCCATTATGCCCCTCTGCCATATAATGGAGTTATATCATATGTGCATTTAACTTACTAGAAGGCATGAAATAAATAGGTAATTCTGACTGCTAATTTTAGTGAGCTTTCACCCATAGGCAATAGATGTTAAAGAGCAGATATGTATTGGACAATCGATGATAAGAATGTTAATAGTTTCTTAACCTTGAAAAGGAAATGAAACAGTTCATGCTAGTTAAGTGGGTAGTGGGCGTATATTTTTTATCCTCAAAGGAGAAACTTTTAAATTAATTTAAAATATTGTTAATGAGGGCCATTGGGAAACTTCAACAGAGTGAAACCAATAAATTATCAGTGATATGCTGGTAATAATAGGTCATTTGAAGAATATTCAGAGGTAATTTTCATGAAAACTCCTTTTGCCTTATTGCTGACCTGTGACCTTAACAAATGAACCCAACCCCCAGCCTGAGTAAATCCTCATTGGCAAATGGAATAAAATTAAATATTGAGAGTTTCTTGTGTATGTAGTGCCATTGACAGAAGTTTGAATAGACCTCTAGGAACCTAAGAGAGTTCATTTTTTGCTGGTGAGCACTTTTTTACTTGCTCATCATGAATGACAACTCTGAATTGTTTGATTAGTTACCACTTATAGTTTGGCTTTCCTCTCCATCATTTGTTTAATACTGTTTTCTAATGGAATGGTTATCTTCAAACTTTTAGCTCCCTTCCTCTCATGTATCTGCAAATACTATGTTTTTGTGATGTATTAAATTGATACTTACTTTTTATATCCTGTGGAATCTTGATATGTAACATTATCCATTTAAAAAATAACACGTATTCTTAGTATTAGAAATTTTATACTATTCCTCTTTCTCCTTGAACTCAGATCCATCAATACTTACATAGACATGTTAATTTTAAGGTTTTTCAATTTTGTTACATTATAAAGCTCTAAGTGTTAAAATTTTATTGTTACAAGGTTTAATAATAAACAGTCCATAAAACAATAGTAAATATATTACAAACTTTTATAAATATTAAATAAAAGAAGCAGTTATTGGAAGTGCATCTCATAATGAGATGGACAAGACTTTTTCTGCTAGTTTTCTGGAAAGTATTACTCTAGTGTATTTCAGAGTATTTTTTTTCTTGCTAGAATTGCAGTTAGTTTCAGCATTAATTTTATGTTTTTCCTTTTTATATATTTAAGTTCACATCATTAAATAGTTTATATCAATAAATAGTTGAGAGTAGAACTTAAAGTTATTATTTTTCAGAATTATCTAAAAATTATTAAAATTATATTTAATGATCTTCTGAAATTTTGAGTTCTGCTTTGTTTTGTTGAAATCAAAGAATTAATAATACTTGATTTGTAAAATTATTTATTGCCCAGTTAGGATAGATATTTATTTTTAAGTTTATTGAAAACATATCAAAAAATATTAACAAGATATGAGGGTAAATTAAAGTTGGTACTCTTTCAGTTGGGTGCACCTTGTTTAACTGAATATATTCAGGTAGTGTTGGCACAGTGGCTCTGCAACTTTATGGTGTATCAGAGTCACCCAGTGGGCTTGCATGCTGATTTCTTGGCTCCATACCCTGAGCTTATGATTCAGGTGAACTGGAGAATTTTCATTTCTAACAAGTTCCCATGAGATACTGATGCTTCAGGTCAGGGCACGATTACTTTGAGAACCACTAGGTTAGGAAAATTTTAGTAGTCTTCATTTCATGACCACAGTGTTTTTTGATAAAATGCTTTTTGTCGTGTGCATGAATACATTTTTGTCAGTTGGCACTGGAGATTTACCTCATTCAATTATGGAAAAGGTCTGCCACATAACCTAACTGATTAAGTTAGTCTTTATTAATCAAGGGTATTTTGTGTCAATTTCTGTTATTTAGAAAAAAATTCAACTTTATTTTTCAGTCTAAGAAAATATGTTGATTTATGTTCCCATGAAATCTTCCTTATTTCAGAATTCTAAGATAGTTAAACTTGCCATGAACTTGTCATGTGAATGAAATAAGATGCCACTACCTTCAGTATTTCTGTAAAATATTCTGTGTGCTTTACTTACTCAAGATTCTAACTTAAAAAGTAATACACTCTTTGGTAGTAGTTGAAAGATGGAGGCGGAAAGGACATTAAGCAGAAATTGTCATCACTTTATATTAATCATATATCTGAATTTAGAACACGCCAAAGGACCAGAATACCCAATTTTTAAGGCTGTACATTGCCCTTAACTATAATATGTAAAACACTGGGATAGACCTGAATCCTTACGCTAATACCTTGGTTTAAACACATTTTGTGGATACTAATGTTTCTACTTCTCCTGTTGGTGTTCCAGAGGTATTTATACAATCATCATCATAGCTAACATCTATGTACCGCTCTTTATGTGCAAGGCATTGTTTTAAGGGACTTACATATTAACTTCTGTAATCCTCATAACCATCAGTGAGGTCAGTGTGCTGTTACTTTGCCCCATTTTATAGCCAGAAGGGTTAAGTAGCTTGCCCATGGTTACACAGCTGATGAGTGATGGAACTCCAGAGCCAGTCTATCTGGCTCCAGAGTCTTGCATTTAACCATATCTTACAGTGTTTAATAGAGTTAAGACTTTGTTCCAAAATGATTAAAGAGCAGTCATCAAAGAGGAGGTCTTGCTTTCATGCACAGCAGTTTTAGGAGGGAATATATACAAAACTTTGAAAATCTGGAAATTGATTCCTTCTAAAGTATAAGTTCCCTTTGTATTCTTTGGAATGTCTTCAGGTATCCTGAAGACAAGGATTCTCAGTTTGTAGCCACTTTCATAGTAATTATATATTTCTAGTTTATACTTTTAATTGTGGCTCTATTATTTTTCCTTATGCATTGTTTATAAAGTTTCTCATAATTTCAACATAGTTTGTAATATTTCCTGCAATTGTTTATTAATTGATTCAGATTTCAGTCAGAGTAGGGTATATTCTTAGAGTATACTTGATCAAGAAAAGAGAAATTTCTACATGTGTTTAGGCCTTAGAAAGGCATTTTCTGTAACAGTCATCAAGTTAGGAGAAGAAAAAAGATAGGCTGGGGTTGCACAAGAAACATACCTTTGATTCTAATTATGATGTTCTGTTAAGAAGCAGAATATCACAGTATGTCCTCTGAAATGTGACAGACCTGAATTCAAAGTCAGCACTCCTAAAAGAAGGCTTTCCAGCTATACTCAGCTCTGCTGTCTCCATCATGTGTTCTTTGTTAATCTCTGAGCTTTAATTTTTTCATTTGCAAAATGGGGACAATTAAATTTAGAACTATATATAAGATTAAAACAAATCATGTAAATGTAAATGGTTTAATAGAGAGTAAGTATTTAAACGTGGCTGGCTGCTGTTAGCTGTATCCCAGTGGAAGCCTGGGGTCTCACCAGACAGGTCAGGATTGCTTCAGATCATTCACAGACTGGACTGACTGTGGGGCTCTTCTAGTTCCAGTAATTTAGAAATTTATGTTTTGTTTGAGGGTTCTGAGAAGCTTTGCTAACATGTCACCTGAAAAAAAAAGAAAGTACATTTTGTAGGTTTAAAAAGCATATATTATTAATAATGCTGATTCAGTGGTGAAACAATATAATTTTTAATCTATAAATATGTAAGATTCCTATTTCATTATAAACTTACTGTAATATGATCACGTTTCTATTATCCCATGTTTTTCTTATTTTTATTAGTTCCAGCATAGAAGTTGGCTATTTGTTCATTATATCTGGAAGTTTTATATATGCCACTTACAGAGTTAATATTAATATTTTAAATTCAAAAGTGAAATTATTTTTGATGCAGTCTGCTTCTGTAACTAATCTGAGAGAGATGCTTATTTACTGATACATTGTGATGTGTGTCCTCGGGCTAATTGTTTTAATCAAGTTGAGTGTTAGTTTCTTTATGTATACCCACCTCACAGAAGAATTAAAAAGATATTAATAGTATAAAGTTAAAACTCAGTGTCTGAAAGTGGGAAAAACAGAGTTTATATTAGTGAAATAATCCATATTATTTGAATGATTGTGAGGTTAACAAAAAATAGTTCGTATGAAGGATCTAAGACAGTGACTGGTATAATTAATATGTGTTCCAATATACGTTTCTTTCTCAAATTTCTATTATTTTCAATATGTTTATACACCTTTTTAAAAGGTATTCATTGTGAGTATTAACTGGTTCCGTATCCATGAACTAAATATGGCCTGTAGTTTTAAAAAATGATGTAGCTAATGTATTTTTTTCTTTAGCTTCCAGAGCAGTTGTAGCACAGCATGTTGCTCCACCTCCAGGAATAGTGGAAATAGATAGTGAGAAGTTTGCTTGTCAGTGGTAAGTGGTTTATTTCTATTAAGGCTTTATCCTTGGGAAGAACAAAGCAAATGAGAAAAGGAAATTATTTCAGCAGTCATCCAGAATGTTTTACTCTGTATTTCTTTCTAGTTAGAATAGGATATCATTTATACAAGAAACGACAGTATAAAATCACTTCACCTGTATTTTGGAATAGTTTGAAAGTAAAGTATCAGAATCTTCAGAATTAAAATAGTCTTTGATTAAAATTTCATTAAATTACACCACTTCTTTTCAAGCAAAATTTGTGTTAAAAAATTGTCATTGATTTTGTAGAAAATAAAGTTTGTTGTATTATAGAATTTGTTTTTCTTAATATTTTATTAAAACAATTGGACTGACTTCTTAGAACCAGATTTTGTTATTAAATGTCCCTTTTTTTTTATCAAAAGCAAAATTTCTTGTTCATTGCTAGTTAATTTTTTCTTTTTGTGAGTAGTAAGAGGTAACTAATCAAATGATAGAATAACTAGTATGTCTACATTGAAATATCAATTTTAAATTTTTTTGAGAAGACTGACTGGTCACATCTCAGCCACTTCCTGAAAAAAAATAAATGTAGAATTGGTTAGATTTCATTTTTTCATGGCTAATTGCCTCTACATTGCTTATGAATTTCAACTTAAATTCTTTAGAAGATTAACAGATTGAAATGTAAGATCACTTTTCGGTGATGTATTACTTTAAAAAATTTCTTTCCCTTTTCCCCCATTCTCTAACATTTTTCTCCCATTCCATGTTCCTGTCACTTTATGTTCCATATTTTTGGTGCTTTCATATCTGTGTTCCTATGACACTTTTCTCTACTTTTCTTAAATCAGGTTTATGGTAATATCTCTAATTTTTTGCTATTTCTTCATATTCTGTATTGTTAAACCTGACGCTTTATACTTGATAAATCTTCCAATGATACTTGAAAATATTTGTCTTCTATATTGAAACCAAACAGTTTTTTGTTTCTGGTCTATTTGAAAACTCGATACTCAAAGTTATGAAAGTTAGAAAAAATAAGTACTGCATCCACTGTAAAATGTGTGTGTGTTAGTTACAGACTTGGTCTTATAAATTCTTATTTCTGCCATTTCTAGGGAGGAGAAGAGAAGCATTTTAAATTATTTTATCATAATTATCATTTGATTCAGTTAATAGGAAACAGCTGTAGGTTAGCCTGTCTTGTATATATATATATATAGTGAGTTCTAGAAAGAGTCCTTTATGGTTAACTAGGCCTCCAATCCTAACTTATAGCTGCAGTCACTCTATAACAAAGACAAACTGAAGTTTGAATTACCTTGTAATTAATTAGGAATAGAGTCTCTGAGGTGGGGAAGGGGAGTGTGCAGCATGAGAAGTATCATTGTTTTAAGAAGTAGTTAAATGTTTTAGGAGAGTTTTTTTCTGAAGAAATTTTATTCAAGAGCAACAAAAGTTTAGTTGTTTTTCCTTCATTTTTCACATCACCAATAACTCATAATTGGGAGCTTCTGTTATATTTTGAGTATTCACTGAATAAAATTAATGTGTTGTAGAATATTTATTGCCAGCATACCATCTCTGCTGATGTATTCACATATATTTGTGAATATTGGTTTTTATATTTGTGGATAATGATATTTTATACTAAAATAAGAATGATTAAGGAATCTCTTTTTATTTGATTTAGTCTACCTAAATCCTAGCATATATTTTGCAAATAGCATGAGATAGTGAAATTTGATCAATAAGATATGATTATTAATTTATAACACATTGCCTTCAAATGGTTAAGTATAGATTCTATAGTATATTGCATAATGCCATGTATTTTTTTTTATTTCCTCTTTTAGGCTAAATGCTCATTTTGAAGTAAATCCAGATTGTTCTGTCTCTCGAGCAGAAATGTATTCTGAGTACCTATCAACTTGCAGTAAATTGGCTCGTGGTGGAATCCTAACATCAACTGGATTTTATAAATGTCTTAGGTAGGATTTATATTTCTTTAATTTACACACCCCTTCCTCTGTTGAGAACATAACAACTATCTGTGCTGTGTTTAGTTACTCAGTCGTGTCCGACTCTTCGGAACCCTATGGACTGTAAGCCTGCCAGGCTCCTCTGTCCATGGGGATTCTCCAGGCAAGAATACTGGAGTGGGTTGCCATGCCCTCCTGCAGGGAATCTTCCCAACCGAGGGATTGAATCTAGGTCTTCTGCATTGCAGGCAGATTCTCTACTGTCTGAGCCACCAAGGAAGCCCAAGAATACTGGAGTGGGTAGACTATCCCTTCTCAAGGGGAACTTTTGACCCAGGTTTTGAACTAGGGTCTCTGGCATTGCAGGTGGATTCTTTACCAGCTGAGCTGCCTAGGAAGATGTACCAACTATCTACCTAGTCTTGAATATCTCCACTACTTAAAGTTTTGTATGGTTAGATTGTAATGTGGTGGAAGTTTAAATTGAAGGGAATTTTGATATCAAACATGGTGTTTGTGTTTAAACATTCTGAGGTTTATCAAAGAAAGAAAAGGGAGAAATTAAGTGTACGCTTTTCCTGCTGTTTATATGTGTTAAAGACATAGCGTTCGCCCTTTAAAATCTTGAATAATAGTCTGTGACTGAGCTCTGTCTTCAAACATCATGACTTTTTGATATTTTGCAAAGTTCATAAACTAGGCATTGACTTGATGTAGCTTTTTTATTAATTACATATGTAGTAGAATTGTTTTAAACCCTACAATGTTAATAATAATTATTTTTGAAATTGGAGAATTGATCTTTTACATTAATATTTAATTCTTTGTTTCCCATCCTTGTAGAATATATGATTCATACTGGTTCATATATAAGTAGCAGTGAATATACTGTTGCTGTTCGTGTAAACATTGTTAGAATTTAGTGTTTTTTGTTAATGTGCTAGTTATTAAAATTGAATGTGTGTGTACTTTACAGAACAGTCTTTCCAAATCATACAGTGAAGAGAGTGGAGGATTCCAGTAACAATGGGCAGGCGCATATTCATGTAGTAGGAGTAAAACGTAGGGCTATCCCACTTCCCATTCAGATGTACTATCAGCAGCAACCTGTTTCTACTCCCGTTGTTCGTGTTGATTCTGTACCTGATGTATCTCCAAGTCCTTCACCCGCAGGTATTTTTATTGTGATTAAGTATTACCAATTTAATAAGAAGGCTAAATGAAAACATGTATTATATGCATTCAAGATGTATAACTTGTCCTTGTTTTTCAGTAGCATTTTATTTCTTGTTCTATTATTTTATCATATAGTGCAAAGTTGTTAATTTCTTAAAACTGTTTTCTCTTGAAATTAAGTAAAATAATTTCTGCATGCTGCTTTTCAGTCATTTCACTGTGAATTTTAACTTTTCCTCATAATTTCAGGAATCCCTCATGGACCACAAACTGTAGGAAACCATTTTCAGAGGACTCCTGTTACCAACCAGTCTTCAAGTTTGACTGCAACACAAATGTCTTTTCCAGTACAAGGTGTTCATACTGTGGCACAGACTGTTTCAAGAATTCCACCAAATCCTTCGGTTCATACCCACCAGCAGCAAAATGCTCCGGTGACCGTCATTCAAAATAAAGCTCCGATTCCTTGTGAAGTCGTTAAGGCTACAGTAATCCAGAACTCTATACCCCAGACAGCAGTTCCTGTTAGTATTGCTGTGGGAGGAGGAGCTGCACAGAGTTCTGTGGTTCAGAATCATAGTACAGGGCCACAGCCTGTTACAGTTGTAAATTCCCAGATGCTTCACCATCCATCAGTAATTCCACAGCAGTCTCCATTACACACAGTGGTACCGGGGCAGATACCTTCTGGCACTCCTGTTACAGTGATTCAGCAAGCTGTCCCACAGAGTCATATATTTGGCAGAGTTCAGAACATACCAGCATGTACTTCTACAGTTTCACAGGGTCAACAGTTAATCACCACATCACCCCAACCTGTACAAACTTCATCTCAGCAAACATCAGCTGGTAGCCAGCCACAGGACACTGTTATCATAGCACCCCCACAGTATGTAACGACTTCTACATCCAATATTGTCTCAGCAACTTCAGTACAGAATTTTCAGGTAGCTACAGGACAAATGGTTACCATTGCTGGTGTCCCAAGTCCACAACCCTCAAGGGTAGGGTTTCAAAACATTGCACCAAAACCTCTCCCTTCTCAGCAAGTTTCATCAACAGTGGTACAACAGCCTATTCAACAGCCACAGCAGCCAACCCAACAAAGTGTAGTGATTGTAAGCCAGCCAGCTCAACAAGGTCAAACTTATGCACCAGCCATTCACCAAATTGTTCTTGCTAATCCAGCAGCTCTTCCAGCTGGCCAGGCAGTTCAGCTAACTGGACAACCAAACATTACTCCATCTTCCTCACCATCACCTGTCCCACCTACTACTAACCAGGTCCCTACTGCCATGTCATCTTCTTCCACACCTCAACCACAGGGACCGCCTCCTACTGTCAGTCAAATGCTGTCTGTGAAAAGGCAGCAACAGCAGCAGCATTCACCAGCACCTCCACAACAGGTACAAGTACAAGTTCAGCAGCCACAACAAGTACAGATGCAAGTTCAACCACAGCAAACAAATGCAGGAGTTGGTCAGCCTGCTTCTGGTGAGTCGAGTCTGATAAAACAGTTGCTGCTTCCAAAGCGTGGTCCTTCAACTCCCGGTGGTAAGCTTATTCTCCCAGCTCCACAGATTCCTCCCCCAAATAATGCAAGAGCTCCTAGTCCTCAGGTGGTGTACCAGGTGGCCAATAACCAAGCAGCAGGTTTTGGAGTGCAAGGGCAAACTCCAGCTCAGCAGCTATTGGTTGGGCAGCAAAATGTTCAGTTGGTCCAAAGTGCAATGCCACCCACTGGGGGTGCAAACCGTGCCCATCTCGAACTTACAAATATTGCCAGGCCCGCTGATCTCAAATAGCCCAGCAACCATTTTCCAAGGGACTTCTGGCAACCAGGTAACCATAACAGTTGTGCCAAATACAAGTTTTGCAACTGCAACTGTGAGTCAGGGAAATACAACTCAGCTCATTGCTCCAGCAGGAATTACCATGAGCGGGACCCAGGCAGGAGTTGGACTTCAGGTGCAAACGCTTCCAGCCACTCAAGCATCTCCAGCTGGACAATCATCTTGTACTACTGCTACTCCCCCATTCAAAGGTGATAAAATAATTTGCCAAAAGGAGGAGGAAGCAAAAGAAGCAACAGGTTTACATGTTCATGAACGTAAAATTGAAGTCATGGAGAACCCGTCCTGCAGACGAGGAACCACAAACACCAGCAATGGGGATACAAAGGAAAATGAAATGCAGGTGGGAAGTCTTCTAAATGGGAGAAAATACAGTGACTCAAGTCTACCTCCTTCAAACTCAGGGAAAATTCAAAGTGAGGCTAATCAGTGCTCACTAATCAGTAATGGGCCATCGTTAGAATTAGGTGAGAATGGAGCATCTGGAAAACAGAACTCAGAACAAATGGACATGCAGGATATTAAAAGTGATTTGAAAAAACCTCTAGTTAATGGAATCTGTGATTTTGATAAAGGAGATGGTTCTCATTTAAGCAAAAACATTCCAAATCACAAAACTTCCAATCATGTAGGAAATGGTGAGATATCTCCAATGGAACCACAAGGGACTTTAGATGCCACTCAGCAAGATACTGCCAAAGGTGATCAACTAGAAAGAACTTCTAATGGACCTATATTAACTTTGGGTGTTTCACCATCTGTGAGCAGTATACAGGAGGCCTCAAATGTGGCAACACAGCAGTTTAGTGGTACTGATTTGCCTAATGGACCTCTAGCTTCAAGTTTGAATTCAGATGTGCCTCAGCAACGCCCAAGTGTAGTTGTCTCACCACATTCTGCAACCTCTGTTATACAGGGGCATCAAATCGTAGCCGTTCCCCACTCAGGATCAAGAGTGTCCCATTCTCCTGCCCTGTTGTCTGACGTTCGGTCTACAAATGGCACAGCAGAATGCAAAACTGTAAAGAGGCCAGCAGAGGATAATGATAGGGAAACAGTCACAGGAATTCCAAATAAAGTGGGGGTTAGAATTGTTACAATCAGTGACCCCAACAATGCTGGCTGCAGTGCAACGATGGTTGCGGTGCCAGCAGGAGCAGATCCAAGCACTGTAGCTAAAGTAGCAATAGAAAGTGCTGTTCAGCAGAAGCAGCAGCATCCACCAACATACGTACAGAATGTGGTCCCACAGGTGAGTCATTGTCCTGTCACATTTCTCTTAAAAAGTCCTGATGTGTAAATATGATTTTAGGGGGAAATGCACTGTTCTTCCATGTTTTACCTTGAAAAGGTAATTGGGAGGACCTAGCAATGTACTCAGGAGAAGGCAATGGCACCCCACTCCAGTACGCTTGCCTGGAAAATCTCATGGATGGAGGAACCTGGTGGGCTGCAGTCCATGGGGTCTCTAAGAGTCGGACACCACTGAGCGACTTCACTTCCACTTTTCACTTTCATGCATTGGAGAAGGAAATGGCAACCCACTCCAGTGCCCTTGCCTGAAGAATCCCAGGTATGGGGGAGCCTGGTGGGCTGCCGTCTGTGGGGTCGCACAGAGTGGGACACGACTGAAGCGACTTAGCAGCAGCAGCACCAGTGTACTCAAGCTGTCATGCTCTTTTATTTTTCTCTGTTCTTTGTAATATTGAACAATTTTCAGTTGTTAACTTAAACACATGGTTTAAAGCAGTGGTCTCCAACCTTTTGGGCACCAGGGACCTGTTTCATGGAAGACAATTTTTTTTCCATCCCTGAGGTGGGGTGGGGGAAATGCGAAGGTTCAGGAGGTAATACCAATCATGGGAGCAGGTGACTCTTCACTTGCTAGCCTACCGCTCACCCCTGCTGTGCCACCTGATTCCTAACAGGCCACTGACAAGGGGTTGAGGACCCCTGGTTTAAAGCATTTTTCTATGTTGTTGTACACGCAAGGTAGAGCCAAGATAGAGAAGTACTTGTCATCTAACATTGTAGGGAGTATTTTTAAAATGTAACTTGGTCTTGTTTGGGAGAGGTTTGCTAAGAGTACACCAGAAGGGAATTTCTGTATTTGATTTTGACATGAGTGTATTTTTGAGGCTTCTTGCACAGTACTTTTGTAAAAAAGGTGAATTCCATAAGAATTTTATCAAGTGTGTTATTATCTTAGGTATTGAATTAGTTGCCTTTATTCTTTAAAAAGGTTTATTTCTTATAATTTCAATTTGTTTCAGCTATTCTGGTATTTAATATTTTGTGTCTCTTATTCCTTTGCTCTATTTATTCCCTTTTAAATATCTACTATCCCCTCTCTGCATGCCTCAGTAAATAAAAGTGTTTTCTAAAATCAGTGCTACTGAATTGAGGATCCAATCAGCCTATAAAGATTTTAAGGACAATCTTATATGCTGTTTCCTGGATTACTACTACTTCATTCTTTGTTTCCTAATTACTACACAGCCAGAACCTTCTGTGACTGTTGCCAACTCTGCTAGCACTCTTCTGTCTTGGGTTTTTTCTCTGTGCTTCTGATGATAACAGCAGATTGTGTTGGTATTGATACCAATCTAGATGACAAGAGAGAGGTGAGAGTAGGGAAGCAAAATGGAAGATGAGAAAGCAAAGAATCCCTTGCTTAGAACATCATTCACTAATGTGTGTCTTTCTTCATGTGAATGGGTAAAGCTGGACAGTACTGCTCTGGGAGCATAATGACTTTTTAAATTCATATTAGTATTGCTTAGGTCTATTTCAGGGTATCTAAATAGGTTGAGGATTCTTCAGTGTATATTATGTACATGGCAATAATTAATATGGAGTTTTTGTGGAAAATACCAAGTCATTTTTAGTCAAGCTTCAACAGGGTGAGTTTTTCACTTAAAAGCACACGAAAAATTCTTTTAATAATGCAATATCTAACATATACTAAGCATTCAGCATATTTTTTTTATATTTAACAATTTCCCAGTTCATCTTATGTGCTCCACTTTTTTTTAGATTCCCTTGTAATCCTAAAGAGTTACAGTAGACCAAGCCAGATTAGAGAAAACCTCTCTTACTATGAAATTGCTTCATCCACCCTTGTTTATTGCGTCCTTTAACCCTCCAGTGTGGTTATGTTCAACAATGGTACCTAAATAACAAAAAACAAGCAATACTAGCTAACTCTAGGACCTGTGTTAGGAATTTTGCACTATTTTGTCATTTGATTCACAAAGAAACTCTATTAGGTAAACATTATAATTTCTATTTTAGAGAAGAGGCCTCACAATGCTAAATAACTTGCCCAAGGTTACCAACTAATATGAGGTGGTGCAGGACAAATCTGGTGGGTCTGAAACCAGAGCTCGTGCTCTTAGCCCATTTACCACTATTCTAAAAGATTTCTTTGTCAAATCCTAGATATTCCTTTTATATGTAACATTATTTTAATGACTAGCTTATAAGATATAAGTATCACTGAAAGATAATTTCAGGATCACAATGCTAGAATTTAACATATTGGACATATATACATCTAAATCAAGCCATAAAATTAATACATTTTCAGTTCAGTTCAGTCACTCGTTGTGTCCAACTCTTTGCGACCCCATGAACCACAGTATGCCAGGCCTCCCTGTCCATCACCAACTCCCAGAGTTCACCAAAACCCATGTCCATTGAGTTGGTGATGCTTACTCCTAATCTAAAAAATGTGTATAAATTTTATGTATTCTCCCCAAGAATGTAGTTTATTTCAAACAGCTATAGTCTTTATTTTTGAAGTTGGTATTTTGTTGGCACACAGAAATGTAAAACTTTGCAAGGAAAAAGAGACATAGCATACATAGATGGTGTCTATAAGAATAAGAAACAAACAGAACAGGATATCTGTGTATAACTCTTAGCACAAGGCCCAGTACACAGTCTGGTGCTCAGTAATGGTGCAAGTATGTTTTATCTTTGGTGGCTCAGACAGTAAAGAATATGCCTACAACAGAGGAGACCCGGGTTCAGTCCCTGCATCAAGATGATTCCCTGGAGAAGGGAATGGCAACCCACTCTAGTATTCTTGCCTGGAGAATCCCATGGACAGAGGAGCCTGGTGGGCTACAGTCCATAAAGTCACAAAGAATTGGACACGACTGAGCAATTAACACATAGGATAAAGTACCCATAAAGGCTAAAAAATTACCAAGCTGCTCAAGATGATATCATAAGTTTCCTTGGAAGGGAGGCTGTTGGACCTTCCTAAGAGCTTGTTAATAAAAACCATTTCCACTGTTGCCCAGATTCTTTAAATTTCTTTATATAGTCTTAGAATTGCATTTTAGACCTTGGTTTAATACCATTTTATCCAGTATTTGATTTGGCACTTTAAACAGGTAGATGAAATAGAGGAATTTAAATGTGATTTTTTTTTTTTTTAGCTATACTTTGTTATTTTATTGGAGAGGGCAATGGCACCCCACTCGAGTACTCTTGCCTGGAAAATCCTATGGACGGAGGAGCCTGGTAGCCTGCAGTCCACGGGGTCGCTAAGAGTCGGACACGACTAAGCGACTTCACTCACCTTTGTTATTTTATACCATTTCAAGGGGTGGGGGATGTTAAGGAGGTACCTTTACACCAAGAAGGAACTTCTAGACTTGCAGAATGCTCAGGGCTGGAAAGACTGCAGGGAAATATCCCTGCTGAGAATGGCCAACAGGTAATCCTTCCTAATACCGTTGTTATTTAATATTTCTTTTCTCAGTTTTGTTCCTTCTCACTCCCACTAATTAGCTGTATTAATTTTACTACAGAAAAGATACTAGGAACACATAAAGGGGAAAGAAATATGAAACTAAATGCTATAACCATATATTTTGTACTTAAATGGTATTTAGCTAAGTATGAAATAACTGTACTTAACTTCAAGGTACATTTCTTTCTTTAAAACTACTTATTTTCAATCTGCCACAATATGGATACTGTTTCTGAGCCCTGCTCTCTTCCACTATTCATGAAATTGTATCTGCTGAAGGCATGGTACTAGATTGGCATATAAGATAATAAAAATGGAAAAAATTAATTATACTTAACTGAAGACTTGTCTTTTTCAGAAGCATTTAAAACACATGTTGAATATATCTGTATCTGTTCATCCTGTGATCTGATGTCATGCCCGATTCTTGTATATAAAAATAGTTTACTTAAGGATGTACTTACTTAAGGTATTTTATAGATGCTGCTCCTTAGTTTTCTGTCCTTCATATATGAATCCTTTTTGAAATGGTGCTAACATTGAATGTGGGTATCTGCCTGGTCCCCTTGATTCTTTGATAAAGAGTTTGAAAAGTTACCCAACCTATCAGAAAGCATATCTGCAATCTCAGGGGGGCTATGTCTAGTCATAACCATAGAAGATCATTTTAGCAAGAGTCACAGGAATGTCATTTCAATTTTTTTTGAAGCATATTACTGCTCAGATTTGTAGACTAGTAGTGGAGAAGGCAATGGCACCCCACTCCAGTACTCTTGCCTGGAAAATCCCATGGGTGGATGAGCCTGGTAGGCTGCAGTCCATGGGGTCACAAAGAGTCGGACACGACTGAGCAACTTCACTTTCACTTTTCAGTCTCATGCATTGGAGAAGGAAATGGCAACCCACTCCAGTGTTCTTGCCTGGAGAATCCCAGGGACGGAGGAGCCTGGTGGGCTGCCGTCTATGGGGTCGCACAGAGTCGGACACGGCTGAAGCGACGCAGCAGCAGCAGCAGCAGCAGCAGCAGCAGTGAAAGTGAAGAAAGTGAAGTCTCTCATTCGTGTTCAACTCTTTGCAACCCCATGGACTGCAGCCTACCAGGTTCCTCCATCCATGGGATTTTCCAGGCAAGAGTACTGGAGTGGGGTGCCATTGCCTTCTCCAGGAGATCTTCCCGACCCAGGGATTGAAGCCGGGTCTCCCACAGGGTAGGCAGACGCTTTACCATCTGAGCCACCAGGGAAGCTAGTAGTACATTGTAATAATTAAGAAAATCATTAGCACTAAATGATTTTTTCGTTTACACTTCAGTGTGTTCTATTTATAAGATAGACTTTGTATGTGTTGATTGTCTAGTTATACTTAATAAGAGGACTTGGATAGGTTATGAACATGAGGCAATATTAGAGCAGAAAGAACCTTAGATATTAGCTTGTCCATAACCCTTTTTAAAGAGTTGAATTAACTTTCCCACACTCACAAGGATCTCTTTTCCAGTGATTATCTTAATTCTGTTCTGTAAAGATGTGTATTTTGTTTAGACTAAGTGTAACCTCTTTAATACCACATTTAGAATAAATTTTGTTCTTGTTCCTTACAAGCATTTAAAAGTATCTCTACTTACTCTTTAGAGTGTATTTTCCTAATTCTTTCAATTAGACCTTAGGTGTTATAATGCCTGATTTATTCTTCATAATATATAAGTGTTTAAGAACTTCAAATCCCAAGTCTTATATCAGAAAATTTTTAACATCAGTACAGTCTAGAAGTTTCAGCCACAGTTTACTCTTGAAAAGATGTTAAAGGAAGGCAAGATTATAATTTCTTATTTTAACAAAAGGAAATATCTTTGCCAAAAGTAAAACTGCTACATTAACGTTTTAGATAATTTTACATTAACAGAATTATTTCATATTCTTTGTTTAATTTTACTTTTCTGGTCACACAGTACTACAGAGGTACTAAAATACGAAAAGTTAGTTCTTCAGTAGAGCAGAACAAAGAATAGTATTGAACAATATTCCTCAGGAGCGATCATTCCAAAAACATGATTTTGAGACCACTTTTACATTTATATTTAAGTTAGGGTTATGGTTAATGATCAGGCACTTTTATATCCTAAAAGAAATATATTTTGCATTTTATATAAAAGACCTAGTTCTTAAAACATAGTTTAAGTAGTACTTTAAAAAACATACAATACAGTGTAAACAAACTATTAAAAATTGGTTTTGTTAAAAGAAATATGTAATTTTCTAATATAGGAAAAAATGAAAAATACTACTTCCAGTTCAGTTCACTCAGTTGTGTCCTACTCTTTGTGACCCCATGGACTGCAGCATGCCAGGCTTCCTTGTCCATCACCAACTCTCGGAGTTCACTCAAACTCACGTCCATTGAGTCGGTGATGCCATCCAACCATCTCATCCTCTGTCATCCCCTTCTCCTCCTGCCTTCAATTCCCAGCATCAGAGTCTTTTCCAATGAGTCAGTTCTTCACATCAGGCCGAAGTACTGGAGCTTCATCTTCAGCATCAGTCCTTCCAATGAATATTCAGGACCGATTTCCTTTAGTGTTGACTGGTTGGATCTCCTTGCAGTCCAAGGGATTCTGATCTTCTCCAACACCACAGTTCAAAAGCATCAATGCTTTGGCGCTCAGCTTTCTTTATTTCAACTCTCACATCCATACATGACTACTGGAAAAACCATACCTTTGACTAGACGGACCTTTGTTGGCAAAGTAATGTCTCTGCTTTATAATGTGCTGTCTAGGTTGGTCATAGCTTTTCTTCCACGGAGCAAGCATCTTTTAATTTCATGGCTGCAGTCACCATCTGCAGTGATTTTGGATCCCAAGAAAATAAAGTCTCTCACTGTTTCCATTGTTTCCCCATCTATTTT
>NW_011494649.1:2741106-2774831 GCF_000754665.1 Bison bison bison | reverse complement strand
AAAAACCATACCTTTGACTAGACGGACCTTTGTTGGCAAAGTAATGTCTCTGCTTTATAATGTGCTGTCTAGGTTGGTCATAGCTTTTCTTCCACGGAGCAAGCATCTTTTAATTTCATGGCTGCAGTCACCATCTGCAGTGATTTTGGATCCCAAGAAAATAAAGTCTCTCACTGTTTCCATTGTTTCCCCATCTATTTTCCATGAAGTGATGGGACCAGGTGCCATGATCTTAGTTTTCTGAATGTTGAGTTTTAAGCCAACTCTTTTACTCTCATCAAGAGGCTCTTTAGTTCCTCTTCACTTTCTGCCGTAAGGGTGGTATCATCTGTGTTTCTGAGGTCATTGATACTTCTCCCGGTAAAGTAAATATACTGCTTTATTCAAAGAAAATGCAAGTCTTGGAATTTTTCATTTGGTATTTTCTATAAGTAGTTTAATTCATTTTGTTTTATTGATATATTTAGCTCTGTTTTTTTGTTGTTATTTGTTTACTTTTTATTGTGAAAATTTTAGACATACACAAGAATAGAGGCTTACTGACCTTTACCCAACCTTATCCTTCACCCAGCTTTAAATAATGTTACCATTGCCTTTCTAGTTTCATCTCTTCTTCACCACTGTTTTTCCCCTGCAGTAAAGTAAGTCCCAAAGATTTTAAGTTACTAATAAATACTTCAGTATGTATATATAAGTATTTATAATACCAAATCACACCTAACAAAAATAGTACTTTCTTAATATTGCATGACACTCAGTTTGTTCTTAGTCTTTAAAAATGTGTTTTATAAATTTTGTTTGAATTAAGATCCAGAGAACACCAGATGCAATGTGTAGACAATTTTCTGCACATTGCATTTGGTTAATATGTCTTTTATTCATTCTTAATTGAACAGTTTGGATTAACTTCAGTCATCCTTGCCACATCCTCATAAATCATTAACAGTTGGGGCTAAATACCCTATGATTCCCTGTTATTTAACTTTCGTGTATGACACCAGTTAAGAGTTCTACAATGAAGAACAAAATAGGATAAAGCTTTGTTAGCATATAAAAAAAAATAAACCTAATTTAAAAGTATATGACAAGCTAGTCAATAAAATACCTAGGGTAAATGGTAATAGTGTAGGGAACCAGAAAGTTCATTCTGAGGGAATTTGATAGCTCTGACAGATTTACCCTTCAGTTATAATTCTGAGATTATATTTCTGTCACTCTTCAATATTTGTGTTTGATTCAAACTGATCCTCTTGGTTACTCTTACTTACTGGAATTTCATGGAATTTTTTATGCAGTAGTTTCATTTCAAGGAAACAGTTTGACTTTTTTTTTTTTTCCTGGTAAATAGATTTAGTCTAATGTTATTCTTCCCTTCCTTTCTCTCTGATCCTGACCCCTGTGTCTACTTTCTCACTGTTAGTTTTTATGAGTTTAAGAATTCACAGATAAATGATTGTCAGATTCTTGTTCCAGCTTTAACTACTGCCAGATAATTTAACTATTGCTAGATAATTAACTTTAACTATAGCTAAATAATTGCACTTACTGATCTGTTCTTGTCCCCAAAGTGAACTCATCATCTTTCCTCCAGAATATGGTTTCACTCTGTACTTCTCTATTAACATAAATAATAATAGTGAGTTGCCATTTATTGAGAATCTAGAGCTAGGCTCTTCATGTAGAGTTTCTGTAGTCTTCCTACCATCCCAGAAGTTAGATTTTATTACACTTTTCGGATGAGGGAATTGAGAATCAGAGATGTTTTGTAGTTTGCCCAGGGCCACATAGCTGGTTAAAAGGCAAATTGAAATTCTGAGTCCTGTTCTGTCAAGCTGGAAAGTCTTAACTTCTAGCCATTGATACCTGTACTGCCCTAAAATGCATGGTTTTCATGCGTGTATATATTTTCTTACTAATAATATTAGAAAATCGTAAGAATGAGACTCTATTATAAAAACAACTTCAGTCACATCTCAAAGTAAATTTTTTTCCTTAGAGCTTAGAACTCAAAAGTTCCTATGACTCCACGTTTCTAAGAACCTTCACTCTTGGCACTTTATTCTTTTCCTTTATTCACTTTTATGCTAGAGCCTTATCTGTTTCTGTTTTGTCTGTTTTTTTTAAAGTACTATAATTTTCCAATAAGAGGTTTTCAGCAATTTTTAGCTTAGTTTTGCTCCATTGTTTCCAATATCACTTTATAAATAAGCAAATACATTGAATATTTTCCCAGAGTTTGAATGTATTTCCTTTAAACAATACTTTGAAAATGGTATGCTAATCATGTCTGTGAGGAATTTAACATTTTTTCCTTTGTGCTATGTATGTTATGAGTGAAATCTGAGTTAAACCTCAAAATGTATTGTTTCAAATTGTTTTAAGCTATGTTATAATTATTATGTGTTTTTCAGAGAGAAAAGGATGGGATATAACGGGAAAAATGTAGCTAATATTTAGAAAACTTATGCATACAATTAAAATCCTTTTCTTGTGTAATCCATCAAAATTTATAACAGAGCACCTTTAAAGATTGAAGTTGTTAGTTAAAATAGTTTTTACTGCAAAGTAATATTTACAACATTCTACTTAAATGGTTATATCATTCTTAACATCTGAAATTCCCTTTGATTTTTACTATATATGGTTTTATGTTACTCATTACAATCTTAAAGGAGATATTATACAAAGAAATAATAATTTACAGTTGATTTTTTTTCTTTTGAAGAATATATGTTAGTAAATAAAATGGGTGCATTTATAATTTTTTCTCTGTTTAATCTATAGTTGTATTTCTACCCAATTTTATTAGTATAAAAATCTTTAATTCTAAGTTATGTGTATTCTGTGACAGTAACAATGCAGTCTTGCCTTTGTGATTCATATGAAATTAATTTGACTTCTTAAATATGTTTCTGAAATTAGTTATCCTCTTAAAGAGTATCCAAAAGATAATCATTAAAACTCCCAAGTGTGAATTTTATGTTGAAAGTGTATAACTATCACTGTAATCAAATTCACAAACCTGTTCTATATGAATGTTTTTCAGTGTCATTTCACAAACTGTGTGGTTTGTCTTTTTCACAGAACACTCCAATGACACCTTCACCAGCTGTTCAAATTCAGAGCCAGCCTAACAGTTCTCAGCCTTCTCCATTCAGTGCATCTAGTCAACATGGAGATCCAGTGAGAAAACCTGGGCACAACTTCATGTGTCTGTGGCAGTCTTGTAAAAAGTAAATGGCAGTTTTATTTGATATACATAAATGCTCTTTTTTCTGGAACGTCTTTGTATTTAAATTTCTACTTATGATTTCATGAAAATTTTCTTTTGAAATCACTAACTTTTTAGCAAAAATATTTCATGTTGAAAGTAATATTTATGCAGATCCAGTGTTATCTAAAGAAATTTATATAAATGTTGGAAAGAGCTTCATTGCCTTATGGTAGTTATCAGAGAATGTTTAATTATTAGATTTTAACAAAAGAAAATCAGCTAAGAATTTTATGTTATATTTGACTATGAAAAGAAATTTTTTTTGAAAAGAAGTTTTTTAAAGTGTCTTGCAATTAGTGGCAGCCATAGGATTTCTATATAACAGACACTTAAAGATATCTGTTAGGAAGAATGATTTGTCTTCAATTTAAGTTTGAGATGGACACACCATGAAAATTTTTAATGTTATATTATCTCACAGTTTAATAACTGATAAGTGGAATTGCATTTCTTAAACAAGGCTTTCTTAGACTTGAAGGAGAACTTGAGAATAATACTAAACTTGAGAGTAATACTGGTTAAACTAAAATCTCAGTTCCTTTAACAGTAGTCAGCTAAGAATCGTGGCCTTGTCCCTTTTAGAGCTCTAAGACTAAGGGTACATAATATCCTTCATTTTTTTTTTTAGATATCAAGATTCTGTTTTACTTTTCCTAACTATAGCAGAAATTACTGTGTCCTATTAAAATTATATTTCCTATTCATAATTTTTCTGATATAGACATATTTCATATATAGATTTGTTCTGAGATTGTGGCTTTCAGTGTAGCCTAGGGATTATTGATAATATGCAGAATTTCTTTGGACAGTGTTTACCAAACTTTAAATCTCAACCCGTTAGTGGGGTATGAAATCATTTTGGCAAGTCTACCAGGAGGGTTTTGCTTGTTTTTCTTTTCAATGAAAAAGTGAATAAAATATCTCAGATTCCATTATGTTGCTAGGGGTAAGTATTGTTTTCATTTATATATGTATATAAGTATGTGTATCTAGACCATAGTGTAAAATCTGTCAAAAGGGTTTTTTAAAATTAGTGCTTTAGGTTTCCTCTCATTATTTCTTTCATTTATTTAATTTGATAACTTTTTAAATGTTTATGTTGTAAGTTAATTTGCAACTTTTTTCACTGATGTCAAATTCTATACTTTTTTTTTTTTTTAAGATTTTTGTTTTTGTTTTTCATCGCAAAACAGTAGCTGATGGAGTAGGTACTCAGTTCATGCTATTTGTTCACTAAAACATTTGGGACTAGCTTCTTTAGATGAAGTGTTGAGAGTATTTCAACAAAAAAAATCACTGAAAGGGCTAATCAATCTAAATGCATGGCTGTTTCCCATCTTGTTAGTAAGATTGTTGTTCCAAAATTTGAATGGTATACCTCGTCTTTTTAAGTCTTTTCAGAAAAATACTCAACAAGACTTCTTAGACATGGTCAATTTTAAAGTCAATTTTAGATATACTGCATTGATAATTAGTTGAAGTGGATTCTGCAAATATTTATTGAGCACCCTCTAGAAGGGCTCATGTGTTAGGAGGTAGAGACATAAAGATCACTGTCAACTTTTAGGGAAGCACATGCAAAAAACAAATAAATGAGCTTAAATAAGTACTATAAAAAATAGTTCCTATGTTATAGCATTATTGGCAATATAATGAACAGAATGTAATGCTGGGATGGTTAGAAATGTTTCATTATAGACATTACTTTTGGTTGGTTCTTAAAGTATGAGTAGGAGTTTGTCATGCAAAAACAATTTCATTCATAATAGCAAGTGCAGGGAATTATAGAAGGAACTATTTATGCCCAGGGAACTGTGAGAAGCTTAAGATATCAAGAGCATAAGGACATGAGGAGAGTAAAGGCTTTTATTACACTTGACCTTTCATATCTTCAGGGCTTCCCAGGTGGCTCAGTGGTAAAGAATCTGCCTGCAATGCAGGGGATGCAAGTTCAGTCCCTGGGTCAGGAAGATCCCCTGGAGTAGGTAATAGCAACCCACTCCAGTATTCTTGCCTGGGAAATTCCATGGACTGAGGAGCCTGGTGGGCTAATGTCCATAGGGTTGCAAAAAAGTTGAACATTGACTTAGCAACTAAACAACAACTTTATATCTGCGCTTGAAAGTTCCATCAAACAGGAATTAGAAATATTCTCCCAAAATTCCAGAAAGTTCCAAAAAGCAAAACATTGCCCAAGTGATGGCAACTATTTACATAGTATTTACATTGTATTTACAGCTGTTTACATAGCATTTACATTGTATTAGGTATTATAAGTAGTCTAGAAATGATATAAAGTAGACAGGAAGATATTCTTAAGTTAAATGCAAATACTTCACCATTATATATAAAGGACTTAAGCATCTGCAGATCTGAGGGGAACCTGGAATCAATCCCCAATGGATACCAAGGGATGGCTGTTCATTTTTAGTTTAAATTCCAGGTGGAAAAATACATGTAGTGGCTATTGTCGCTAAATAACTATGCTCTGATTTCTTTAATATCTGATCAAAAATATTAATGAAGAATCTTCCTTGATTCATACAGATTTAGAACTAAAATTATGTCTTTTACTGATAAATTATTGTGAAATGCACTACTCACCCTTACATCACGCATGTTAGTAATTTCTTTTTTAATCTGCAGGCATGTATCTCTAAAAAATTAGGACACTACTCTTTAACCATAATTTATAACCCTGCAGAAAAATAACATTCAGTTCAGTTCAGTTAGGTCACTAGGTCATGTGCGACTCTTTGCGACCCCATGAACCATAGCACGCCAGGCCTCCCTGTCCACCAACTCCCGGAGTCCACACAAACCCATGTCCATTGAGTCAGTGGTGCTATCCAACCATCTCATCCTCTGGCGTCCCCTTCTCCTGCCCTCAATCTTTCCCAACATCAGGGTCTTTTCCAATGAGTCAGCTCTTCGCATCAGGTGGCCAAAGTACTGGAGTTTCAGCTTCAACATCAGTCCTTCCAATGAACACCCAGGACTGATCTCCTTTAGGATGGACTGGTTGGATCTCCTTGCAGTCCAAGGGACTCTCAAAAGTCTTCTCCAGCACCACAGTTCAAAAACATCAACTCTTCAGTGCTCTACTTTCTTTATAGTCCAACTGTCACATCCATACATGACCACTGGAAAAACCATAGCCTTGACTAGACGGACCTTTGTTGGCAAAGTAATGTCTCTGCTTTTCAGTATGCTATCTAGGTTGGTCATAACTTTCCTTCCAAGGAGTAAGCGTCTTTTAATTTCATGGCTGCAGTCACCATCTGCAGTGATTTTGGAGTCCCCCAAAATAAAGTCTGACACTGTTTCCCCATCTGTTTCCCATCAAGTGATGGGACCAGATGCCATGATCTTAGTTTTCTGAACGTTGAGCTTTAAGCCAAATTTTCCACTCTCCTCTTTCACTTTCATCAAGAGGCTCTTTAGTTCCTCTTCACTTTCTGCCATAAGGGTGTTGTCACCTGCATATCTGAGGTTATTGATATTTCTCCCGGAATCTTGATTCCAGCTTGTGCTTCCTCCAGCCCAGCGTTTGTCATGATATAGGGTGACATGAAGTAGGGTGACAGTATACAGCCTTGACGTACTCCTTTCCCAATTTGGAACCAGTCTGTTGTTCCCTGTTCAGTTGTTCCATGTCCAGTTCTAACTGTTGCTTCCTGACCTGCATACATATTTCTCAGGAGGCAGGTCAGGTGGGCTGGTATTCCCATCTCTTTAAGAATTTTCCATAGTTTATTGTGATCTACACAAAGGCTTTGACATAATCAATAAAGCAGAAATCGATGTTTTTCTAGAAGTCTCTTGCTTTTTCCATGATCCAGTGGATGTTGGCAATTTGATCTCTGGTTCCTCTGCCTTTTCTAAAACTAGCTTGTACATCTGAAAGTTCACGCTTTATGTATTGCTGAAGCCTGGCTTGGAGAATTTTGAGCATTACTTTACTAGCATGTGAGATGAGTGCAATAGTACAGTAGTTTGAGCATTCTGGCATTGCCTTTCTTTGGGGTTGGAATGAAAACTGACCTTTTCCAGTCCTGTTGGCCACTGCTGAGTTTTCCAAATTTGCTGGCATATTGAGTGCAGCACTTTCACAGCATCATCTTTCAGGATTTGAAATAGCTCACCTGGAATTCCGTCACCTCCACTAGCTTTGTTCCTAGTGATGCTTTCTAAGGCCCACTTGACTTCACATTCCAGGATATCTGGCTCTAGGTGAGTGATCACACCATCGTGATATGAAGATCTTTTTTGTGCAGTTCTTCTGTGTCGTCTTGCCACCTCTTCTTAATATCTTCTGCTTCTATTAGGTTCCTACCATTTCTGTCCTTTATCGAGCCCATCTGCATAAAATGTTCCCTTGGTTTCTCTGATTTTCTTGAGGAGATCTCTAGTCTTTCCCATTCTGTTGTTTTCCTCTATTTCTTTGCATTGATCGCTGAAGAAGGCTTTCTTATCTCTCCTTGCTATTCTTTGGAACTCTGCATTCAAATGGTATATCTTTCCTTTTCTCCTTTGCTTTTCTCTTCCCTTCTTTTCACAGCTATTTGTAAGGCCTCCTCAGACAGCCATTTTGCTTTTTTGCATTTCTTTTTCTTGGGGATGGGCTTGATTCTAGTCTCCTGTACAGTGTCATGAACCTCTGTCCATAGTTCATCAGGCACTCTGTCTATAGATCTAATCCCTAAATCTATTTCTCACTTCCACTGTATAGTCGTAAGCGATTTGATTTAAGTCACACCTGAATGGTCTAGAGGATTTCTCCACTTTCTTCAATTTCAGTCTGAATTTGGCAATAAGGAGTTCATGGTGTGAGCCACAGTCAGCTCTGGTCTTGTTTTTGCTGACTGTATAGAGCTTCTCCATCTTTGGCTGCAAAGAATATAATCAGTATGATTTCAGTGTTGACCATCTGGTGATGTCCATTGCTTCAATTTTATGAGTTCTTCAAATAGGCAGTCAGTGTTTACATTTCTCCACTGTCTTCTGTTTATTTGGAGTTTGAATTGGAATGCAAGATTCAAACATTGACTGAGGTTGAAAAGGCTGTTATGTCTTTTTTAATCTGCGATAACCCTCCATCTCTCAGTTTTTCTCCTCACAGTTTTTGTTGATAACAGCAGGTCATTTGTCCTGTAAAGCATCACAGTCTGATTTTGCTGCTATTGTGTAGCATGTTACTCTGATTTTGAATTTTCTGTATATTAGTGATTAGGTCCAGAAGTTTGATAAGAGTCCATTTTGATTTTTATGAGCAGCGTTTTAGAAATGGCGTTGTGTGCTCCATCAGGCAGTAGGCACTGTCTAGTGTCTCTTTTTGTGATGTAAACAGCCATTGAAAATTACGGCCTAGATACATTATTTTATCGTTATAAAATGTAAAGTTTCCTTTTTATCAGTTGTCTTATTTCTCTGAGGAATAGTTTTTAGAGAAAAAGCCAGATTATTGAATATTTCTCTTATTTACCAATTTTCAAAATAAAGAGTTGTTTACTAACTGTACAAAGGTGACTATGAGATGAGGTGCTTTTTGTTTTTTTTTTTAATTTTGATTTTGATTTTAATTTGGTTTTTGGTTTTTAATTTGGTTTTGGTTGTGAATGAACTTGTGAACATAAGTATATTTGAGATAACTTCAATCCATTACAGATACTATATCCTTCTTAATGTTCAGATTGTCCCATCTTTGGCCAGTGAAGGCCTGTTCAACCTGGATGTGATCTAATTTGTCTTTGATAACTTCCTTTCTCCCTGTTAGATGAAATGTTCTGGACTTAATTTGTGTATTTCCTGCCCTATATGGGGAATCAACTGTTTGTCCAAGGACAGTTCAGTTCAGTTCAGTCACTCAGTCTTGTCCAACTCTTTGTGACCCTATGAACCACATCACGCCAGGCCTCCCTGTCCATCACCAGCTCCTAGAGTCCACCCAAACCTATGTCCATTGAGTCAGTGATGCCATCCAACCATCTCATCCTCTGTTGTCCCCTTCTCCTCCTGCCCTCAATCTTTCCCAGAATCGGGGTCTTTTCAAATGAGTCAGCTCTTCGCATCAGGTAGCCAAAGTACTGGAGTTTCAGCTTCAACATCAGTCCTTCCAATGAACACCCAGGACTGATCTCCTTTAGGATGGAGTGGTTGGATCTCCTTGCAGTCCAAGGGACTCTCAAGAGTCTTATCCAACACCACAGTTCAAAAGCATCAATTTTTCTGCACTCAGCTTTCTTTATAGTGCAACTCTCACATCCATACATGACCACTGGAAAAACCATAGCCAGGACATCTGATGTCTTTTAATGGGAAATGATATTTAATCTGGGCTTCAGGAAGTATCCATTGCTTTTACATTGGCTCTTGTTTCTAGGACTTTTCAGTGAAGAGACTAGAAAAACCATGCTTCAGAAAAACCATGTTTCATGTTCAGAACAACCTTCTCAACTTTTAGATCGTAAATTACACATTTTGTTGTCTTCTGCACTTTAATATTTTAACTTTTTGATCCATCAGTAATTTAGTTTCTGTGTAAAGTGAAGTATGATTGTTGTTTTCCAAATGACTAATATTTGACTAGTTCATTTTTCCCTTAGGTATTTGAATGGCCACCTTTGATATGTACTTAATTTCTGTATGCTTTTTCTGTTTCTGAATTACTTGTTATCCCAATGGTCTCTGTCCTTATCATACTGTCACTTTCAATTTTGACGTTGGGTGGCAAGTTCCTCCTCCTAATTTCCCTTTTCAGTGTTTCTCATTTTTTCAAGCACTTACCTTGTATCAGGCACTGTGTTAATTTTCAAAATTAAAGTGATATATAAATCAGACTTGGTACCTACACAGATATTTATCCTGTTTTCAAATGAACTTTAGAATTTCCAGAGATTCCCCCAGGGAACCATGTTGGGATTTTTATTTTAATTGCTTTTAATGAATGGCTATTTTTGTTTGTTTTTAGGTAGTGAATATTTTTTCAGTATTGAGTATTTTTTTCCTTAGAAGGAAAAAGTATCATTCCATGGTATTATAGTCTTTTTCAACCCAGTATAGGGTTGAATATTTGTTCCCATAAATTCTACAACTTTTGTAATTTTATTGCTAGTCATAGTTTTTATTTCTTGTTATTCATAAATGATCTTAACTTCCACTGTATTTTTAAGTGGTGGTGGTTTTCTATATTTATGCCTTAGTTAGTCCTCTCATCCAATTATAATATCGAGTGTTTCCAGAACAGCTATATAATCAATTCAGTTCAGTCGCTCAGTCTTGTCCGACTCTTTGCGACCCTTTGAATCACCAGGCATGCCAGGCCTCCCTGTCCATCACCAACTCCCGGAGTTTACCCAAACTCAGGTCCATTGAGTCGGTGATTCCATCCAGCCATCTCATCCATTGTCTTCAGTATTCTATCATTTTGCCTTTTCATACTGTTCATGGGGTTCTCAAGGCAAGAATACTGAAGTGGTTTACCATTCCCTTCTCCCGTGGACCACATCCTGTCCGACCTCTCCAGCATAACCTGCCCGTCTTGGGTGGCCCCACATGGCATGGCTTAGTTTCATTGAGTTAGACAAGGCTGTGGTCTATGTGAGCTATATAATAGTAGTGGTAATATTTATCTTATTTCTTCAAAAAAATTCATAGACTTTTAAAATATTTTATTTTTAATTGAAGGATTGTGTTGGTCATTCAGTCGTATTTGACTCTTTGTGACCCCGTGGACTGTAGCTCACCAGGCTCCTCTGTCCATGGCATGCTCCAGGCAAGAATACTGGAGTGGGGAGCCATTCCCTTCTCCAGGGGATCTTCCAGACCCAGCGATTAAACCCAGGTCTCCCACGCTGCAGGCAGATTCTTTGCTGTCTAGCCACTGGGGAAGCCCAATTGAAGGATGATTGGTTTACAATGTTGTGTTATTTTCTGCCATACGGCAGCACGAATCAGCCATAGCTGTATATATGTCCTCTCCCTCTGGAACCTCCCTCCCACCTCCCACCCCATCCCACCCCCTAGGTTGTCACAGAGTCCCAGTTTGAGTTCCCTCAGTCATATAAGAAATTCCCACTGGCTATCTATTTTCCATATGGTATTGTGTATGTTTCCGTGCAATTCTCTCCATTCGTCCCACCCTTTCCTTCCCCCTCTCCTTGTCCATAAGTCTGTTCTTTATGTCTGCATCTTTATTACTGCCCTGAAAATAGATTTATCAATACCATCTTTCTAGATTCCATTTAAATGTGTTAATATACAATATTTGATTTTCTCTTTCTGACTAAACTTCACTCTGTATAATAGACAGACTCTAGGTTCATCCCCTCCTTAGCACTGACTCAAACATGTTCCTTTTTATGGCTGAGTAATATTCTGGTCTGTGTGTGTGTGTGTGTGTGTGTGTGTGTGTGTGTGTGTACACGTATACCACAGCTTCCATGTCCTGCTGCTAAGTCACTTCAGTCGTGTCCGACTCTATGTGACCCCATAAACAGCAGCCCACCAGGCTCCCCCGTCCCTGGGATTCTCCAGGCAAGAACACTGGAGTGGGTTGCCATTTCCTTTTCCAATGGCATGAAAGTGAAGTCGCTCAGTTGTGTCCGACTCTTAGCGACTCCATGGGCTGCAGCCTACCAGGCTTCTTTGTCCATGTGATTTTCCAGGCAAAAGTACTAGAGTGGGGTACCATTGCCTTCTCCTTCCATGTCCTAGCTATTGTAAATAGTGCTGCAGTGAAAACTGGGGTACATGTGTCTTTTTCAGTTATATTTTTCTCAGGGTATATGCCAAATAGTGGGATTGTTGGGTCATATCATAGTTTTATTCCTAGTTTTTTTTAAGGAATCTCCATACTGAATAGACTGTTTTTTAAAGCAGTTCTAGGTTTATAGAAATGTTGAACCTATAGTGCAGGTTTTCTCATATACTTTCTCTTCCTTGCACAGTTTCCCCTAATATTAACGTCTTGAATTAGTGTAGTATATATGTTATGAATGATGACTAGAACTAACTAAGTCCATAGTTTCCATTAAGATTCACTCTGTGTTATATACACTTCTCTGGATTTTGACTGTGCATATCATGGATCTACCGTTATAGTGTCATACAGAATATTATTACCACTCTGAAAATCTTCTGTTCTTCACATATTCATTTCTCCTAACTGCCTCCCTTTCTAACCCCTGCTAAAATACTGATTTTTTTTTTTCACTATCTCTGTATAGTTTTGCCTTTTCCAGACTGTCATGTAATTGGAATCATACAATATGCAGCCTTCTAGGATTGACTTCTTTCACTTAGCAATAAGTATTTAAGGTTCTTCCATGCCTTTTGTGGCTTGATCACTTATTTTTATTGCTGAATGATACTACATTGTATGGATGTACCAGTTTGCTTACTCATTCAACCATAGAAGGACATTTTGGTTACTTTTGGTTTTGGACAAGTATAAATAAAGCCACTATAAACATTTGTATGCAGGTTTTTGTGTGGACGTACTTTGTCAAATAATTTGGGCAAATATTTAGAATTACATTTGCTTGATCGTATGGTAATACTATGTTTAACATTGTAAGACACTATCAAACTGTTTTCCAAAGTGGCTGGGCCGTTTTGCATTCCACCAATATAATGAATGAGAGTTCTGTTGCTCCATATCCTCACCAGCATTTGATACGATCAGCTTTTTCGATTTTAGCCGTTCTATATCTCATTTTAATTTGTATTACCTTAATGACAAAATTATGCTTATTTACAATTTGTATATTCTTTTTGGTGGGGTGCCTGTTTAGATTTTTAATTCATTTTTTAATTGGGCTGTTCACCAAGTTTTTAGTAATCCATTGGTATTAAACTTTGTCAGATGCTTTTTCTATATCTGTTGATATAATTACACAATTTTTCTTCCTTAGGCTTTTGGTGTGGTGGATTAGATTAATTAAATTTTGAATATTGAACCAGCCTGTCATACCTGGAATAAATAAATTTTTTTTTTCCAGCTTTCCTTAAGATACTTATTCAGGGCTTGCCTTGCGGCTCAGCTGGTAAAGAATCCACCTGCAATGCGGGAAACCTGGCTTCGATCCCTGGGTTGGGAAGTTTCCCTGGAGAAGGGAAAGGCTACCTACTCCAGTATTCTTGCCTGGAGAATTCCATGGACTATATATAGTCCATGGGGTTCCAAAGAGTCGGACTTGACTTAGTGACTTTCACTCACAGTTGGCCTCAATGGCTTAGCGAAGGAGTAAAGCAGGGTAGGGAGGCCACACTGACAAAGTGAATCATTCATTTCATTCATTTTTGATTAGTATATAGTTCTTTTTATACATCGCTTGCTTTGATTTGTGATTGTTTTTCACATCTGTGTTCATGAGAGATACTAGTCTGTAGTTTTTCTATCTTTGTGTGATTTTAGTACTACAATAATTCTAGCCTTAGAGAATGATTTAGGAATATTCACTCCACTTCCATTTTCTTTAGGAATCCTAGAAAATTGGTATCATTTCTACCTTAAATGTTTGGTAGAATTCACCAGTGAAAGCATCTAGGTCTAGTGCTTTTTTTTGTCTTTGGAAGGTTATTAATTCAGTTTCTTTCAGATTATCTGCTAATCCTTGTGGAGTTTTGGCAGATTATGTCTTTTTTGTTCCATTTCATCTAAGTATCAAATTTGTGGCATAAAATTATTTATAATATTCCTTTATTATGCTTTTTATCAGGGGTCCTCAACCTCAGAGCCAAAGACTGGTACTGGTCTGTGGCCTGTTAAGAACCAAGCCACACAGGCCGCACAGTAGGTGGCGAGTGACAGGCCAGCACGTAAAGCTTCACGTGTTTACAGCTGCTCCCATCGCTTGCATTACTGCCTGAGTTCCACTTCCTGTTCATCGAGTTCAGTAAATGTAATTTGCTTGAATAATCTCAATACCTTCCCCAGTTCATGGAAACATTGTCTTCCACTGAACTAGTCTCTAGTGCCAAAAAGGTTGGGGACCACTGCTTTTAATACCTGTGGGCTCAGTACCTATAGCCCCGCAGCCCCCTTATATCTGGTATTAGTAATCTGTATTTTCTTTGACTTATTTTCTTGCTTAAGCTGGCTAGAGGTTTATCTTTTTCAGCTTCTGGTTTTGTTGATTTTCTTTCTTGATTGTCTGTTTTCCTTTAATTGATTTTTACTCTGACTTTTATTCTTTTCTTTTGTTTGCTTTGAGTTTACGTTGCTCTTCTTTTTCTGGTTTCCTAAGATGGAAGTTTAGATTATTGATTTTAGATGGTCTTTTCTAATACATACATTTAATGCTATAACTTTTCTCTGTATACTCTATTAGCTGTAGCCCACAAATTTAGATAAGTTGTATTTTCATTTTCAATTAGTTAGAATGTTTTAGAAGTTTGTTGTTTGATCTGCAGATATTTTGAGACATTTCAGCTCTCTCTTTGTTAGTGGTTTCTAGTTTAATTCCATTGAGATCTTAAAGCTTATTTTATGTTATTTGTATTATTTTAAATTTGTTAAGGTATGTTTTATATGGTCTATTTTGGTGAATGTTCCTTTAAGCATGAGAAAAATGTGTTTTCTGCTATTATTGAATGAAGTCTTATATAAATGTCAGTTAAATCCAATTGATTGATGGTGCTGTGTAGTTCAACTATATCCTTACTGATTTTCTGCCTGCTGGATCTGTCCATTTCTGGCAGAAGGTGTTGATATTTCTCGTACGACAGTGGGTTCATCTATTTCTCCTTGCAGTTCTATCAGATTGTGCCTCATATTTTGATGCCTTGTTTTAGAATTATATACCTTAAGAATTATCTTTGTGAAGAATTGACATGTTTATCATTATGTAATAATGTCCCTCATAGTATCCTTGCTTTCAGGTCTGTTTTTATGAAATTAATGTAATTAATCCAGTTTTCTTTTGATTAGTGTTAGCATGGCACCCCACTCCAGTACTCTTGCCTGGAAAATCCCATGGACGGAGGAGCCTGGTAGGCCGCAGTCCATGGGGTCACTGAGGGTTGAACACGACTGAGCGACTTCACTTTCACTTTTCACTTTCATGCACTGGAGAAGGAAATGGCAACCCACTCCAGTGTTCTTGCCTGGAGAATCCCAGGGACGGGGGAGCCTGGTGGGCTGCCGTCTATTGGGTCGCACAGAGTCGGACATGACTGAAGTGACTTAGCAGCAGCATGGTATATATTTCTCCTTTGCTCTACTTTTAGTCTGTGCCTTTTCATTTAACCACACATTGTTTTATATTTACTTTGCCAGTCTTTGTCTCTTAATTAGTATATTTAGACCAGTCATATTTAAAATGATTATTGATACAATTGTATTAATGTCTATCATATTTGTAAATGTTTTCTGTTTATTCCACTGTTTGTGTTTCTTTTGTCCATGTTATTCCTCTCTTTTCTTTTAATTGAGTACTTTATATGGTTCCATTTTCTTCTCTCTCTTAGTATAATTGCTTCTTTGAAAATTTTTTATGGTTTTCCTAGAGTTTGAAATATATATTTATAGGTATTCTAAGTGTACTTTCAAACAATATATGGCTTCCTGGATATTTTAGGTACCTTGTACCAGAGTATTCGTCTTTCCTAGTGTCCCTTATGCCATAGTTGTCCTTGATTTTACTTATCCAGAAGTTATAATTGCCAAATACATTGTTGCTTTATCAATATTTTGAACAATCATTAGTCTGTTAGATCAGTCGATAGAAATACAAAATATTTTATCTCCGTTTGTTCCTTCTCTAACACCCTTCCTTTCTTTATATAGATCTTAGTTGTTTTCACCTCTACCACTTTCTCTGTCTCTAAAGAACTTCTTTTAACATTTCTTGTAGTCAGATGTACTGTGCAAACGCACTCAGTTTTTGTTTATCCAAGAAAGTCTTTATTTCTCCTTCACTTTGCAAAGACAATTTTGTGTACACAAAATTCTAGGTTGATGAATCTTTTTCTTTCAACATTTTATAGAAATTTTTCACGCTACTCTTTTTCCTTGCATAGTTTCTCAAGAAGCATCCAGGATAATCTTATCCTTGTTCTCTTAGTAAGGATTTTTTCTCTCTGGCTTCTTTCAAGATTTTTTTGTCCTTGGATTTTAGCAGTTTGAATAAGATATGCTTAAGTGTAGTTTTTTTTTACATTTAGCCTATCTGATGTTCTGTGAGTTTCCTAGATCTGTCGTTTGATGTGTTGTTAATTTTAGAAAATTCTCAGCCGTTCTTACTTCAAGTATTTCTTGTTTTTTCTCTCTTTCCTCTCCTTCTGCTATTCCCAATATACGTATGTTATACCTTTTGTAATTGTCTCACAGTTCTTGGACATTCTCTTTCTGTTTTTTTCAATTCTTCTTTTTCTCTTTCTTCTTCAGTTTGGGACATTTCTGTTGACATATGTTCAAGCTCATCAATTCTTTGGCCATGTCTAGTCTACTGATGATTTTCATCAAAGGCATCCTTTGTTTCAGTTGTTTTTTTTTTTTATTTTATTTCTAGCATTTCCTTTTGATTCTTAATATCTCCATTTCTCTGCTTACATTACTCATCTCTTCTTACATGGTACACCTTTTTTGATTAGCATCTTAACCTATTAATCATAATCATTTAAAATTCCCAGGGTGATAATTCTGGGAATTATCTCTGCCATGCCAATTAATCTCTGCCATGCCTGAGTCTGGTTCTGATGCTTGTATTATATTTTCAGTCTGTAGTTTAATTTTGCTTTAACACATAGCATGTCTTTTTGTTGAATGTTGGATGTGCATCACTTAATAGGAACTGAGATAAATAGACTTTCGGTGTGAGTTTTGTGTTTGTTTAGCAAGGAGTTATGCTTTGTTAATGTTTGCTGTTGTGTTTGGGTTTCCTTAGATATTCCTTTTAAAGTAGAGTCTGTATCTGACAGCTCTCTCAGTTGTAATCCTCAGTTCTGTTGGAACACTGCTTATGAAGTGATAGCATACTAGGCAGGGGAAACGTTCTCATGACTAAATTTTACCTTTTTGAAAGGTGGATTTGAGTCTCTGGAGCTATGACTTTGAGAAGAGTTTCATAGCCATTGTTTTTCTCCCCTTATATGAGACAGGGCATCTGAAGGGGCTCAAATTATGTTTGCTTTTCCCCTAGGTCAGATAAGGCTCTGGTAATTTTTCTTGAGAGCAGGCCTTAATTAAGGAGAAAAGAACACCCCAGGCATATTTTAAAATGTTACTTTCTCCCTCTACCTGTTGTAAGTATTAGGGAGTTTTTTCCCAGTCTACCAGGAGAACCTGCTAGGGTTCCTAGATATAAAACTCACAAAAGTGTGGGCTTTCCCTAGAGATTGGCCCTTCAGGATTTTTTACCTTTCAGGATAGTCCATACTGGGTCTCCGTCAATTCATGGTTTCTGCTTCAGTATTCCTCTCAGTTACTGATTTAAGCAATTATTTCTGTTTCTTTATATTCAGCAGTCTACTTAGTTTTCAGGGAAACAGTTTGCCTTGTGACCTCAGTTCTCTGATGATTTTAAATGTTGTTAATTTTCATTTTGTTCCACAGTTTTTCTTGTTCTGAGGATGGGAGTGACAACTTCCAGGCTCTTTATATGTCTGAACAGAAACTAGAAGTCCTTATTCTTATCTTTATTCTTATTAATATATTGTCAGCATGATGTTAACGTCAGTTTATAATTGAAATATATAATGTATCGTTATAGTTTGTCTTTGATCTCTTGTTTGTTTTTACCTTGCTTTGTTCTTTCAAACACTGAGTACCAAAGACTACTTGAAGATGGTACCTGAAACCAAAAAGTTACATACTATGAGACCAATTTGCAAATTGTATTGAAGTCCTTTTCAGTGTTCCTTAAAATATTTGGTAAAAGAATTTCTTGGGGTCAGAAATCTAGCCTGTAGCTTATTAAATAAACTTTGTTCTTTGAGAGTTGTGTACACAATAAGGAGAATTAGGTACAAATGCTAATCTCAAACCTAGTATTCTTTCAGAATTTTCTAACATTTAAAGAAAAAAATCATAGTATAATGGATGGTGTGTATAAAAGTGTAATGCCTCAGTTTTTACCTAGTAATGAATGTGTACAAATTACCCAAGTAAACAGTCATGTGTTCTAGGATAGTAGAAAAAAATCAGATCTTTAGTGTTAGACATACCTGTTTTCAAATCCCAGCTCTTGCCACATGGCTCTAGAAACTATGGCTCTAGAAAGTTATAGTAAGCTTAAAAGCTTGTTTCCTCAGCAGTATAGTGGTGATAGTTTTGCCTTCTTCAGAAGGCTATCACAGAATTCAAGTAAGATGATGTTTGTGAATATATGAGTACATAATAAGTTCTGAACAAACAGAACTTCATATAAAAAGAGGTGCTTTATACTGTGTTCAGCTTTGTCAAGAATGGTATGAAGTAGTATACTGCCGTAACTTTCAAAGAATTCAAGTAAAAATCCAAAGATTCGGTGTATTTGCATGCTTTATTTATCTTATTGAAAATAAACACACACACCATTCAGTGTTATCTCCAAGCTTCTGTTTAGTTTATTAAGCATAACATTATCGTAATGCCTAACTTGTTCAAATATGTTTCCATACTACTTTTCAACTGTGAACTATTATTTTATCCCATATTCAGATTTTACTGGAGGGTTCACATTTTAAAAGCATATTTAACCAAGATCCCTGACAATACATTTTCTGTTTTGCTATATAAAATATGTAACTGCATTACAGAACAGTAGGTTAGTAATAAGTTGGTTGTTAATAATATTCTACTATTATTAATATTTTATTTTTATTGATATTATTACTTACTAAGAGGAAAAGAAGCAGAGCCAAAGACTGTTGGTTTTGGCTGTCTTCCACTGGAACCCTCTTCCTCAGTTGAGATACTTTGAGTATTACTCAGTACATAAATTGAGTATTACTGGGAGGTACAATCTCTTTCTCTAAAAGCCAAAAATAGACCACATACTTGCATCTTTCCTCATTTTCTTTGGCAACTAAGCCAGTCAGTCAGTTGTTTCTATCTGTGGCTTTGAATCTGGGCTGACTGGGGCAAAGAAGCTGGGAGTAGAGAATTCATGTCTGCAGCAACAGAAGCATTTAGTTCCCCACTAGTAATATTGCTTTTTACAACTAATAATACAGCTGTTTTAAAAACCGAAATGTGTTTGCAGTGTAGATTTTTTGATGTATCATTTAGTGCATTTATTAAATGCATATTTTGCTTTTAAATGAAAATTTTCCTGCAGAGTATCACATGTGTTTTAAGTCAAATTAAATTTTTTTGCAGGAAGAGGGCTATTAAGAGGGACATGGAATACGTTTTGGTCATTAAGGAAAAATAACTTGCCAAGAAATTGAGCAATTAAGAAAACTGTAAATGTGCTATTTTCAGCCCTTTTAGTTTTGTTTTAAAGACAGAGGAAATAATCTTAGCTTTATAGCTACAGATGTTTGTTTTTAAACTGTTCTTTTACATATAGTGAAAATGAAGTTGCTCAGTCGTGTCCGACTCTTTGCGACCCCATGGGCTGTACCCTACCAGGTTCCTCTGTCCATGGGATTTTCCAGGCAATAGTTCTGGAGTGGATTGCCATTTCCTTCTCCAGGCGATCTTCCCAAACCAGGGATCGAACCTGGGTCTCCTGCATTGTAGACAGACACTTTACCGTCTGAGCCACCAGGGAAGACTCGTTCTTTTACATATGGTAAAAAAGTATATATTATAATATTTTAATGATTTTACCATTTACCATTCTTTTACATATGGTAAATCATTTAAATATTATAATATATACTATTAATATATAACCTCCTGCATTGATTGAAGAATTTTAAATAATGACATCTTAAAGTAATAGAAAAAGTGTACTTTATCTACTTCACTTATGTTTTCATGATGCCTAAGTGTTTGATGGTAGGAAAAATGATATTAGTAATCATACGTTCAGTTCAGTTCAGTTCAGTTGCTCAGTCATGTCTGACTCTTTGCGACTCCATGAATCACAGCACACCAGGCCTCCCTGTCCATCACCAACTCCTGGAGTTTACCCAAACTCATGTGCATCGAGTCAGTGATGCCATCCAGCCATCTCATCCTCTGTCATCCCCTTCTCCTCCTGCCCCCAGTCCCTCCCAGCATCTGGGTCTTCTCCAGTGAGTCATTTCTTCGCATGAGGTGGCCAAAGTATTGGTATGCTACTGCTGCTGCTAAGTCGCTTCAGTCATGTCCGACTTGTTGCAACCCCATAGACGGCAGCCCACCAGGCTCCCCCGTCCCTGGGATTCTCCAGGCAAGAACACTGGAGTGTGTTGCCATTTCCTTCTCCAATGCCTAAAAGTGAAAAGTGAAAGTGAAGTCTCTCAGTCGTGTCCGACCCTCAGCAACCCCATGGACTGCAGCCTTCCAGGCTCCTCCATCCATGGGATTTTCCAGGCAAGAGTACTGGAGTGGGGTGCCATTGCCTTCTCCGAAAGTATTGGTATAGATTATACCAATAATGTCATGGTTTTTGGCTTTTAAAAGTTCTGGTAGTAAGTGTTTTAACCTCAAGTGTTTGCTTAGGGGAATTAAAATCAGAAAACTTGCACCTAGTAGCCTTATTGAATAACTTGTTCAGTTGAACCAAACAGCTTTTCACTAGGATAAAGGAAAAAAAGAATTTGGCTGAAGGGGATTTCAGTGAAAGAATAAAGGCTAATCCTGAGCTTTAGCTGTGACTATTTGAGTAATGAGCAGGAGATTAGGCATTATAAATTGTATTGATGATGTAATTGAAAATAATATATATATATATATATCTTTGAAAGATGGCCAGTGACTGAGAAAAAGTGTTGGATATATTTACTATAATAAATGTACTAGGTATTAAATTTTGTATCACTTTGCCAGATACTGTAAATCTAGTTTCTATCTTTTGAGAAAGTAACAGGATCCAAAAAAAAGTGTTTCTACTGTTTTTAGTTGGAGTAGCATTTATATTGTTATGCTTTAGTATAAGATTCAGGAGAAACAGAAAGATAGAAGATGCAAAAGAAGGGATAGTTTATGAAGAAACAAAATAGAATTCAGTATGTAAGTGAAGGAGTTAACCCTGGACACAGTGGCTACTTCTGGCTAATATCCAAAGGAAGGAAAAATGATTAATGACAGAAGATGTAATATAAAGAAAAAGGAAGTTAAGGAAGCTCTAACAGAGTAACAAATTCTTTCAGTAATAGCCCGTCCCCCCACCCAGAGATGTAAAAATCACTTAGTTCAGAAATTCACACGAATACAGGTGAAGATGAGCTCTAACAAGATTGAAGTTCAGTGTTTAACAAAAGGTGAAAAGTTTGGAGCAGGCTGTGGGGAGTGGTTTTGGGTGCAGAAATTAATAAAATGAGTTGTGAGTAATAGTTGATAATAGGGACCATTAACATGGAGATGGACTAATAAACTTTACTGAACAAGGTATGACAGTGTTGAAATAGCTGGGGAAAAGATCTCAGAGTACATGATTAACAAGATGGGCAAGGTTAAAATGAAAGGTTACCACTGCTACCACTACAACAACTACTACTAATAATAATGATTATGTTGATAATAGCTCTCATTTATTGTTGGCATACTATTTGCCAAATAATTTTACATGTATCACCATATTTAATTCCAACAGCCATCCTGAAAGCTAGAGTAACAATAAGTAAAATGAGTTTTGGAGTGAAGTTATTTACTTAGTTCCTCTACCTGTGGTTGTTTGACCCCAAAGTGTGTGGGAGGAGGAGGGGAAGCAACCTTCACATTGTACATGCCAGAAGTTGCATATTTATTACAACAGTTTTTCACAGATGGTGATAAAGCATCTTAAGGAAGGACATTCTTTTTATTTGTACAAAGGCATCATATAACCATATGGCAGTGGTATATAAAATTATATTAGTAACAGACCCAGTTACTTAGACTCACAGACATAGAAAACAAACTATGGTTATGGAAAGGGAAAGGAAGTGGGGCACAGATAAATTAGGAGTCTGGAATTAACAGATATAGCTTACTATTATATAAATTAGACAAATAACAAGGTCTTACTATATTCAGTGAAAGTGAAAGTCACTCAGTCATGTCTGACTCTTTGCAACCCCATGGACAGGCTTCTCCATCCATGGGATTTTTGAGGCAAGAGTACCAGAGTGGGTTGCTGTTTCCTTCTCCTGGGGATCTTCTCAACCCAGGATCGAACGGGGGTCTCCTGCATTGCAGGCAGATGATTTACCCTCTGAGCCATCAGGGAAACCATTATGGAAAAGGATATGAAGAAGAATATGTATATAACCGAATCACCTATTGTATACCAGAAACTAACACAACATTGTCAATCAACTCTGCTTCAATTAAAAAAAACAAAACACCTCAGTTTTGTTTAAAAAACACAAGACAAAGTGAAGACTTATGGTGCCTCAGCAGTAAAAAACCTGCCTGCAGTTCAGGAAATGTGGACTTGATCCCTGGGTCAGGAAATCCACCAGAGAAGGAAATGACAACCCACTCCAGTATTCTTGCCTAGGAAATCCCTTGGACAGAGGAGCCTGGTGAGCTACAGGCCATGGGCTCGCAAAGAGTCGGACACAACTTAAGATTAAACAGCAACAACAACCAAAGTGTTAGCAGTTTAGGTAATTGAATCCCAGGAAATTTTTATTTTCATTTGGTTGCCTTTATGAAATTTTCTCATCTCTTTAAATGAACGTGTTGCTTGTTTCAGGGGACCGGGTAGGTTGTTGATAGAAAAGTAGAAGTAAGGGAAATTGTTTGGACACAGTGGTAGACATTAGTGACATCCCACTGCATGTCTTATTCTTCCCCATCTCAGAAAAAAATAAAGTTCCCTGAAAACTCATTGTTTTAATTTGAAATTACATTTATGCATTTTAAGTCCAAATATTCCACTTAGTGGATTTGGAAACCTTAATTTCTTTCCACCTTCATGTGATCATTGTAGCCAGCTTCATCACTGTTTTAGAACTTTACCTTGTACCATATTCAGTTAAAGTCTGGCTTGTATGACTTAAACAGTTAGATGAATAGAGAGAAAATAGAATTAGGATGAGTGGAAACACCATAGGTAAAAGGGACATAATAGACCCTGTGTTTAGCAGGTAAATTGAGCACTTAAAAATTCCTGTTGTCTTAAAACCACATGCACACAGAGTTGTGTGTGTTTAGTAGTTTAAATTGATTTAAAGAAGGACTAACTGCATTCTTTTTTCTTTTAACCAGTAGATTCATCAATTTTATGTATTGTAAATAAACTTGCTTCATTTAATGTATTACAAAATAGTTTAAAATAGATAACATTTTGACTCTGACAAGTCAGTGCATTTGGAGTTTGATTTGTGTGTTTGGTGTGTGTAAATGGTTTTACTTTTCAGTTAATAAATTAAGAGTATTTAGATAAAATCTTAAAAGTAAAATGAGACCTGTCTTCTTGTGATAGTAGTGTTCCAGTCATTATTTCATATTAATGAAATAGAATTATGAGTGAAAGTGTTAGTTGCTCAGTTGTGTCCAATTCTTTGTGACCTCATGGACTGTACCCCACCATGGAATTCTCCAGGCAAGAGTACTGGAGTGGGTAGCCATCCCCTTCTCCAGAAGATCTTCCCAACCCAGGGATCAAACCTGGATCTCCCTCATTGCAGGCAGATTCTTTATAACTATTGTTTTGTACTTTTTGACCTATTTCATATCCTGCCCCCCATCTCCTGCCTCTGACAACCACCAGTCTCTTCTCTTTACCTGTGACCTTAGTGGGAGGATTTGGGTTTTTTTTGTTATTCTTTTTTTCACCTTCCACATATTAAATGAGTTCATATGATACTTGTCTTTCTTGGTTTGACATATTTCACTTAGCATGATTCCCTTGAGGCCATCCAGATTACAGATGACAAGATTTTCTCCTTTCTTCATGGCAGTATAATATTTCTCTCATTTTCTTTCCATTCATCTGTTGATGGACCCGTTGTTCAATCACAAAGTCATGTCCGACTCTTTGCAAACCCATGGACTGCAGCACACCAGGCTTCGCTGTTACTCACTTCTCCCAGAGTTTGCTCAGATTCATGTCCATTGAGTCGATAAGGCCATCCAGCCATCTCATCCTCTGTTACCCCCTTCTCCTCCTGCCCTCAATCTTTCCCAGCATCAGGGTCTTTTCCAATGAGTCAGCTCTTCACATCAGGTGACCAAAGTATTGGAGCTTCAGTTTCACCATCAGTCCTTCCAGTGAATATTCAGGGTTGATTTCTCTTAGAATGGACTGATTTGATCTTTTTGCAGTTGAAGGGACTCTCAAGAGTCTTCTCCAGAACCACAGTTCGAAAGCATCAGTTCTTCAGTGCTCAGCCTTCTTTATGGCCCAACTCTCCCATCTCTACATGACAACTGAAAAAACCATAGCTTTGACTATACTGATCTTTGTCAGCAAAGTGATATCTATGCTTTTTAATGCACTGTTTAGGCTTGTCATGGATACTTAGGTTGTTCCTGTATCTTGGCTTTTTTAAATAATGCTACAGTGAACATGGGGGTGTACATATCTTTTCAAATTAGTGTTTTCATTTATTTGCTAAATATCCAGAGTGGGAATTGCTGGATCATATGGTAGTTCTATTTTTAATATTTTGAGAAATCTCTATAGTTTTCACAGTAGCTACACCAGTTTACATTCTCACTAAGGGTGCACAGGGACAGGGGTTTTGTTTTTCTCCATATCCTCATCAACACTTCTTTCTTGTGTTTTTGATAGTAGTCTTCCTAACATATGTGAGGTAACATCTCATTGTGGTTTTGATATTGATTTCTTCATGTACCTGTATGTCTTCTTTGAAAAAGTGTCTAATTAGAACCTCTACCCATTTAAAAATTTTGGGATTTTTGCTGCTGAGCTGTATGCGTTCCTTATGTGCTTTGTATGTTAACCCCTTATGAGATGTATGATTTGTAAATATTTTCTCACATTCAGTACATTGTCCTTTTACTTTGTTGATTGTTTCCATTGCTTTCACAGATGCTTTTTAGTTTGATGTGGTCCCACTTATTTATTTTTGCTTATTTTTGTTTATTGTTGCTTTTGTTTTTAGTATCAGTATCAAATCTGCAGAAATCATTGCTGAAGCCTGTGTTCAGCAACTTAACACTTCTGTTTTCTTCTAGGACTTTTATGATTTCAAACCTTACATTCCAGTCTTTAATCCATTCTGAGTTAATTTTTTTTTGTATGGTATAAAAGAGTAGTTGAGTTTCTTTTTTGTTGCATGTGGCTATGCATTGTTTCCAACATTTCTTATTAAGGCATTGTTTTCTATTATATATTTTTGACTTCTTTATCATAAATTAATTGATTATATATCCATGAGTTTATTTCTGGGCTCTCTCTGTTCTATGTGTCTGTTTTTATGCAGATGCCATACTGTTTTGATTACTGTAGCTTTGTAATATAGTTTGAAATTAGGGCACATGATGCCGCCAACTTTTCATGTTTCTAAGGATTGCGTTAGCTTTTTGGGAGCTTTTGCGATTCTGTACAAATGTTAGGATTAATTGTTCTATTTCTGTCAGAAATGCCATTGAAATTTTGGTAGGGAATGCATTTACTCTGTAGATCGCTTTGGGTAGTCACTTTAAACTATATTAATTCTTTGAATCCATGATAGTTTTATAATAAAACTATCAGAAATTATTTATATAGATGAAGTATTTATATAGATGGAATATGTCAGTTACAATGGTTTTTAACATCATCTTTTATACTTCAGTATTCAGTTCTTTTGATTAAAATTTATTTTAAAATGCCTATCATTTATTTCCTGAAGGAATATTAATTTGAAATATTATATATGTGCTCCACATCAGAAATTGGCTCAAATATAGACATGTTTATCTGACATCCATAAAAAATTCAATTCTGAGAGAGTTCTGCTATAAACTTTAAAGATATTGACTATATAAATATTTGAGTTAGTAGTTAGTAATTGAAGTCTTTTAATGTAGTCTTTGCTGTCTGGATTCCAGTATTCTCTCTCATTGCCATATATTCTATTTAACAAGGCAGTAGTACAGTGTCTGATTTTCTTCAGATTTCTGTCCTTGGCCAGATATACTAAGGTATTTGTATTATTAAACCTCAAGGTCTCTAACTGAGTAAGGTATGACGTTGGAGAAACGAGAGACATGACTTCTTAAACATGGATGGACATACAAAATGTGAATTCAACTTAAGAGCCAGACTCACCAAAGTTTATAGCATTTAGATTTTTAGATTGAATATGCTGGAGTTTATTATATGTGATATGAAATCTGGTAAATGCTTGAGCAGCTTCTAAAAGTACAACAGAGTATGGTATTTGTTTATGAGATTATGTTCTGTTGTGTTTTCAAATGAAATTTTATCTACTTTCAAGAGATTCTTAACTGACTTTCGTTGAAGTTAGGGAAATGAGAGTGAAATATTAAGCTTATATCTAATTACCAGAAGTGTTCAGAACTTTTGAGTATTTGACTTTTAAGTATAAGCAGAAATTTTAAAAATATTATTTGGAATGATATTTATTTGTACTGTTTTGCTCATTATTTGTTCTGGAGCTTTTGTATTAAGAGAGCAGGTTTTCTATTTTAAAGAACATATCTAAGTGTTAGAACATTTCTACTACTTCTATTTTTTGTAGGTGGTTTCAGACCCCCTCACAGGTTTTCTACCATGCAGCAACTGAACATGGAGGAAAAGACGTATATCCAGGGCAGTGTCTTTGGGAAGGTTGTGAGCCTTTTCAACGACAGAGGTTTTCTTTCATCACTCACTTACAGGTACACTTTCTTAATACTATTTGACTTGTAGCTCATTTAGTTGCATTAGAGATCTTGATGCTTATGTTTTTTACTTCCGTTTTCTTAAAAAGGACAAGCACTGTTCAAAGGATGCTCTGCTTGCAGGATTAAAACAAGATGAACCAGGACAAGCAGGAAATCAAAAATCTACCAAGTAAGGAACATGAGTTTACTTCCTGTTGTGCATTTAAATAAAAGACAAATCAGGAAACTAGGCAAAATAGCAATAAAAGGCAATTCAGCATGTCAGGAGACAGGAAACCTGGGTTGTAGTCCAGCTATGTATGTGACCCTGTTCAAAGTGCATAAGTGCCCTAGGAATCACTTTTTATATTGGCTGAACCACATGGTGTATAAGTACCTTGTAGCTCTAATATTTTGATTCCACTTTGCAGACAAGTCACTTGGTAGTAATGGCAGATGATCTATGAGAAATGCTTTGTAAATTGGAAATAAATATATGGTTCTTTGTCCTTTGGGAGAGGAGTTGAACATGTACTTGATAATGGCAGAGAGATTTATTCCTACAACTACTCCTGAGGAGAGGCTACAGTGGCATGTGATGGTCCAACGTAAAATGTATATGTCACATTTACTGTTTGTTATTCATTTACCTTTTATTTCCATGAACACTTATAATAACTTGTAGTCAAGTTCTGAGTTGACTGTGGATTCCTGTAAGGTCCTTATTAAATTTACATAATATCTCCTATTTTGTAGTTTCCAACTGAGGGCTTTAATTCTAAATAATACAGTCAGCCCTCCAGATCTTTAGGTTCAACACCTGAATATTCAACCAACCAGGGATCAAAAATATTTGAAAAAAATTTTTTTCAGGAAATTCTAAAAAGCAAATTTGAATTTGCCATATACTAGCAACTATTTTGGAGAAGGCAATGGCACTACACTCCAGTACTCTTGCCTGGAGAATCCCATGGGTGGAGGAGCCTGGTAGACTGCAGTCCATGGGGTCGCTAAGAGTTGGACACTACTGAGCGACTTCACTTTCACTTTTCACTTTCATGCATTGGAGAAGGAAATGGCAACCCACTCCAGTGTTCTTGCCTGGAGAATCCCAGGGATGGCAGAGCCTGGTGGGCTGCCGTCTATGGGGTCACACAGAGTCGGACACGACTGAAGTGACTTAGCAGCAGCAGCAGCAGCAGCAGCAACTATTTACATATCATTTGCATTGTACTGAGTATATAAGTAATCTGAATGATTTACAACACACAAGAGGATGTGTGTAGGTTATATGCAAATACTGCCATCGCTTGGTATCTGTCTGGGATTGGCTCTAGGATTTTGGTATCCTCAGGGGGTCCTGGAACCAGTCCCCCATGAATACCAAGGGATAGTTGTATTTTAATTATTATAATATGAAGATAAATTAATGTCAACATTTTTTGAGATATTGCTGTGTACTGAACATTATGCCAAACATAGGGAATTCTGAGGACACGGTTTAGTCTAACTTCAGAGAGCTGAAATTCTAGACAGAACTACAAGGGTGGGAATACCAGAAGCTGCTTACATACTTTATTCATCCCGTTATTTTTTATTCTCTCCATTACTATTCATGCCTCAGCTAGGCACTAAAATATGACATGAAGTATACATGACCAAGATATATTTTGCCATTCTCAAGTCTGGAGATACAATGAGAGATATAGATGATTCTTATTAAATGGCATCAAATGCACAGGACACTGTGGAAGCCCACCTACACCAATGTAGGAGACCATAGAAGGCTTTGGATAGAAAGTGAATCCAAACTGAGATCTATAGAATGAGGAAAAAATAGCTGAGGCTGTCATAAGCCATAAACATGAGTTTAGATTTACCCTCAAAGCAGTGGAAAGTCACTTTTCTGCCAAATACTTTTTTCTATAATTTTCACTGTACAGTTGACCCATGAACAACACAGGTATCAACTGGGAGGATCTGCTAACAGGTGGATGTTTGTCACAGTGAATACTGTGATGCTGTTCCATCTCTGGTTGGTTGAAGCCACAGATATGGAACTGCAGGTGTGGGGGTTCAAATGTAAAGTTATATGCATGTTTTGGACTACAGGGAGAGTGGGTACCCAAACTCCCATGTTGTTCAAGGGTGAACTGTATTTAATTTGTATATATTAATGTAGCTTTCAGCCTCCCTGGTGGCTCAGATGGTAAAGAATCTGTCTCCAATGCAGGAGACCCAGGTTCAATCCCTGAGAACCCACTCCAGTATTCTAGCCTGGTGAATCCCATGGACAGAGGTGTCTGGTGGGCTACAATTCATGGGGTCACAAAGAATCAGACATGACTGACTGACTTTCACTTCACTTCTATGTAGCTAATAATAGTGTGCTGCAATATGTTTGATTTTGTTCAAATTTGGAGGGTTATTTTGGTATATCCGTTATAATAAAAAATCTTTCTCATTTATACATAGTCAATAATTTTTATCTGTGTTGATACATAGTTCTTTATCTAGAGAAATCTATATGTAGATATAGACAAAATTGGCTTTCAATTTAGAGATTGCTTTTATGTTAACTTAATATTCAGAATTAGTTTACTCATGTAAAAAAATGCCAGAAATATCCCCACTTTACAGATGTGAAACCTGAAGCGCAAAGGGGCAAATGGAAGGGTTCAAAGTCATGCAGCTAGTGAGGGGCAGGAATGGGACTTTCTCCCGGGAGCCAGTTCTCTCTCCAATGTTGCCTCAGCAGAATGCAACGGATACTGACTGATGCAGTTTTTCTGTGTGGCAAAGGAAACCTAGAGTAGTTTGAATCTGATTTTATATAAAATCTGTCTCTGCAGTCCCTCCATCTTTGCTAGAGGACAATAGAGCTATACTGAAATGATTGAAATTGGTTAATAAAAAATTCTATAAGATAGTAATAGTTTGAAATGTAGTAGTTAGCATAATTTCATGTTATTATCGTATTAGATGATCTTTTCCTGGGTGACCTATACATATACCAGTACACTCTTAGGAGATATATTTTACTTGTAAGTAGCATTTAGCAAAACTAATATCCAGCTCAACTTGTAGACTATTCTTTGTTAACATCTTAACATTGCATTCAAAGATGTGAACTCAACTTTTAAGCTATTTATATGGGTTAAATTTATATATATATGGGTTGTATTTATATATATATATATATATATATATGGGTTGTACTAGGACATCTGTTGTTTGCTTTAAAGTTGATAGATTGCAAATAAAAGACCATGAATCCTTTTGCCTCGGTTGACACAAAGAGTAAGTATTACTGCTGGGCCACCAGAGCTTTTACTCACCCTGTGTCTACTTCGAGTAACCACGTTCAGGTTTGGCAGGTTGGTCATTTGTTGTCAGTCTGCCTGAATTGTCATGTTAACAATCTCTTCCTCTCCCTGGTCAATTTAGGCAGCCAGCTGTAGGGGGCACAAGCTCAACTCCTAGAGCACAAAAGGCCATTGTGAATCATCCCAGTGCTGCCCTTATGGCTCTAAGGAGAGGATCAAGAAATCTTGTCTTTCGAGATTTTACAGTAAGTGAGCCTTGGAGCCTTAACTATGAAGGTGTGAACACTGTATGATTTAGATCTTTATTCTTTTTCTTTTCTTTTCCTTATTAAGGATGAAAAAGAGGGACCAATAACTAAACACATCCGACTAACAGCTGCCTTAATATTAAAAAACATTGGTAAATATTCAGAATGTGGTCGCAGGTGAGTAATCTGTTTTCTGTAGTCAGAGTGAATTTATATTTTACTGTTACCTGTAAGTTAATAAGGTTAAATATCTGCATTGTACTCACTGTTTTTCTCACCAATTTTTGGATATGTCCAAAAGCTTATGTCAAAGTAGACCATCATAGATTCTTAAAAGCCACAAAAGTGGAAGTTGAAACAACCAGAAGGTGTTCTTGAACTTATTTAAGTTAAATTTCTCGTTCGTCATAGAATTTAGAGGAGAAAGTAGGTCTACCAAAGAAAACTTGGGAGTTTACTAGGAGGAAAAAGGAATTGGTTACTTGAATCATGTGGAATTAGAATGGAATTCAGTTTGATAATTGCCGTTTTAATGAAACCATCAAAGTAAAAGATATGCTAAGATCCTTGGACTTAGGAGAAAACTTAGGATTTTATAAATCTATGGAAACTGGAAACAACTCTAACTCTTGAGAAAGCAAATGTAGATTTGTCTCCTTTGAACCTTGAAAATAATTTTTTAGTATTCTTCCTCCACCTTCAGCTGACTCAACTTGGGCTCGTTAGTTGGGAAGTTATGCTTTAATGCATCTTGCCTTCCAGACAGTGCTTTTCTCTCCTACTTTTTCTCTTCTCACATGCTGTTAATCGAATCTACCTTGGTTCTCCTCCTCCTATTTTACCTTGTGTTGGATCTTAATAACATCTCTTGTAGTTACATTCCAACTGGACTTTATGAACATAAAAACAGAGGCATCAATTACAAAAAAGCAATTACTTTAACTATATCAAACTTTAAAACTTAGGTAAATTTAAAGTGAGTAAAACTTAAGTTTAAAAAAAGTGTTTGCAATAACAAAAGTTAATATATTTCATGAATCAAGTATTCCCACAGAGGAGTAAGAAAAATTCTTAACATTCAAATTAAAAATAAAGTTTTTTCAGAAAAAAAAGTAAGAAGGTTTTGTCACTAGCATCTCCCAATTGCATTTATAGAATCATTTCTTCCTTCCTTTCTCACTATATTTCTCTTCCTACCCCTTCTTTTGCTGCATATCAATTTTAGCCAAATTAAACCACATGCAGATTCCAACCACTCTAGATGTCTTTCATGTCACACTTTTGTATCTTCCCTGGGTTGCGGCCCATTGAGCATCTGTAAGCCTTCCCTAATCCAGCTCAGACGCTGGCATCTGTGTGCTGCCTTTCCTGTGCTGTATTCCTTTTCCTCATTGAGTCTGTGTTTATAACATTTCTGTTTTATAACATTTCATCTTACTGTTTTGTAAGTAGTTTTTCATATGGCTTTCCACCCTACTGTGTCTCTCAGATCTAATCTCTTGAATCTATTTGTCACTTCCACTGTATTAGGCCACACCTGAATGGCCTAGTGGTTTTCTGTACTTTCTTCAATTTAAGTGTGAATGTTGCAATAAGAAGCTCATGATCTGAGCCACAGTCGGTTCCAGGTCTTGTTTTTTCTGACTGTATAGAGCTTCTCCATCTTCAGTATTGACCATCTGGTGATGTCCATATGTAGAGTCATCTCTCATGTTGTTGGAAGAGGGTGTTTATTACGACCAGTGGTGCATTCTCATGGCAAAACTCTGTTGGTCTTGGCCCTGCTTCATTTTGTACTCCAAGGCCAAACTTTCCTATTAACTCCAGGTATCTCTTAACTTCTACTTTTGCATTCCAGTCCCCTATGATAAAGTGGATGTCTTTGTTTGGTGTTAGTTCTAGGTCTTTTAGGTCTTCCTAGAACTGTTCAACTTCATCTTTGGCATTAGTAGTTGGGGCATAGGCTTGGATTACTGTGATGTTGAATGGATTGCCTGGGAAAGGAACTGAGATCATCCTGTCATTTTTGAGACTGCACCCAAGTACTACAGTTTGGACTCTTGTTGATCATGGTAATTAATAGTAATTATGGAGTAATTAAGAAATTACTCCATTTCTTCTAAGGGATTCTTGCCCACAGTAGAAGATACAATGGTCATCTGAATTAAATTCTCCCATTCCCATCCGTTTTAATTCACTGATGGCTAAAACGTCGATGTTCACTCTTGCCACCACCTCTTGTTTGACCACATCCAATTTATCTTGATTCATGGACCTAACATTCCAGGTTCCTAATAATATTTCTTTACAGCATTGGACTTGACTTTCACCACCAGAAACATCCACAACTGGTCATTGTTTTTGCTGTGGCTCAGCCTCTTTTCTAAAGCTATTTCTCTACTCTTACCTAGTAGCATATTGGACACCTACGGACTTGAGGGGCTCATCTCTAGTTTCATATTTCTTTGCCTTTTCATATTGTTAATGGGGTTCTCAAGGCAAGAATACTGAAGAACTTTGTCATTCCCTTCTTCAGTAGACCACGTTTTGTCAGAACTCTCCACCATGACCCAACCGACTAGGGTGGCTCTACACAGCATGGCGGATAAGAGTCATTAAGTTACATCCATGTGATCATTTTGGTTAGTTTTCTGTGATGTGGTTTTCATTCTGGAGGCCATAGGATTGTGATTCTTGCTTCTTCTGTTATGGACGCAGTGACCAAAACCATCCCAAAGAAAAAGAAATGCAAGAAAGCAAAATGGTTGAGGAGGCCCTGCAGTTAGCTGAGAAAAGAAAAGAAGTGAAAGGCAAGGAGAAAGAGAAAGATATGCCCAACTGAATGCAGAGTTTCAGAGAATAATAGGGAGAGATAAGAAAGCCTTCTTAAGTGAACAGTGCAAAGAAATAGAGGAAGGCAATAGAATGGGAACAACTAGAGATCTTTTCTAAAAGAGAGATACCAAGGGAATATTTCATGCAAAGATGGGCTCGATAAAGGACAGAAATGGTATGGACCTAACAGAAGCAGAAGA
>NW_011494649.1:2728270-2740950 GCF_000754665.1 Bison bison bison | reverse complement strand
TTATGGAATTCCACTGGAACTATTTTAAATCCTAAAAGATGATGCTGTTAATGTGCTGCACTCAGTATGCCAGCAAATTTGGAAAACTCAGCAGTGGCCACAGGACTGGAGAAGGTCAGTTTTCATTCCAATCCCAAAGAAAGGCAATGCCAAAGAATGTTCAAACTACCATACAGTTGTGCTCATTTCACATGCTAGCAAGATATTGCTCAAAATCCTTCAAGCAAGGCTTCAGCAGTACGTGAACCAAGAATTTCCAGATGTACAAGCTGGATTTAGAAAAGGCAGAAGAACCAGAGATCAAATGCCAGTATCGACTGGATCATAGAAAAAAACTAGAAAATTCCAGAAAAACATCTACTTTACATCACTAACTATGTTAAAGCCTTTGACCATGTGGGTCACAACAAACTGTGGACAATTCTTGAAAAAAATGGGAATACTAGATCACCTTTCCCGCATCCCAAGAAACCTGTATGCAGGTCAAGAAGTACCAGTAGAACCAGACATGGAACAATGGACTGGTTTCAAATTGGGAAAGGAGTATGTCATGGCTATAGATTGTCACTCTGCTTATTTAACTTAAAGGCAGAGTACATTATGTGAAATGCCAGACTGGATGAATTACAAGCTGGAATCAAGATTGCCAATAGAAGTATCAACAGCCTTAGATATGTAGATGATACCAGTCTTATGGCAGAAAGCAAAGAAGAACTAAAGAGCCTCTTGATGAAAGTGAAAGAGGAGAGTGAAGAAGCTGACTTAAAACTCAACATTCAAAAAGCTAAGATCATGGCATCTGGTCCCATCATTCATGGCAAATAGATGGGGTAAGACATGAAAACAATGACAGACTTTATGGTGTTGGGCTCCAAAATCACTGCCGATGGTGACTGCAGCCATGAAATTAAAAGACATTTGCTCCTGGAAAGAAAGGGACAAACCTAGACAGCATATTAAAAAGCAAAGATATCACTTTACTGATGAAGCTATGGTCTTTTCAGTAATCAGGTAGGGATGTGAGAGTTGGACCATAAAGAAGGCTGATCACTGAAGAACTGATGCTTTTGAACTGTGGCGCTGGAGAAGGCTCTTGAGAGTCCCTTGAACAGCAAGGAGATCAAACCAGTTAATCCTAAAGGAAATCAACCCTGAATATTCATTGGAAGGACTGATGCTGAAGCTAATATTCCAGTGGTTTGGCAGTCAGATGCAAGGAACCAAATCATTGGAAAAGACCCTGATGCTGGGAAAGACTGAAGGCAGGAGGAGAAGGGGTGGCAAAAGATGAGATGGTTGGATGGCATCACCAACTCAATGGACATGAGTTTGAGCAAACTCCAGGAAATGGTGAAGAAAAGGGAAGCCTGACTTACTGCAGTCTATTGAGTCACAAAGAATCAGACACCACTTAGCGACTGAACAACGTCCCCCTTATTGACCTAACTACAGATTTTCTCTGAGTAGTCTTTGTAGCCTGCACCTACAGTACAGTGCCCAATACAGTCAGAGATCATTCCTACTTCCTCCTTATTCTTTAAGACTCAGCTCAGGTCACCTCTTCTTTTCATGAATTTCCCTCACTACCCACCCTTGACTTAAGGTGCCTCCTCCAGATTGCATGTTATTATTTACATGCGATCTGTGAAAGCAGGAGCTGAACATTTATTTTGGTTTTTGTGTTCTTAGTGCCTAGCATAATGTTGGGAATATAATAGTGATTCAATAAATATTTTATTGATAGTTTTTCATAGAGTTCTGATCTGGAATTTGTATGGACAATTGAAATTCTAAAAATAAATTTAAAACTTTTTCCTCACATTCAAGTTGCACATTCTTAGGTTTACAGCAAAGCCACTTTGGCTACATTTCATTATTGAACCAAAAGTTTTCATTTTACTGTTTTTGTTTTGTTGTTGATTTTGTTATTTTATTTAACTCTAAACCTTCCAGTTGTCTTTTGGCATCTTCATTTGCTATGATCCTAGAATAGTAGAAGCAAAAGAATTAAAGAAATCGATTAAATTCGTTCCATTCACCTTCCCAGTCTGGATTGAAACCTCCATATAGAATGTCTGTTGAATATCTCCAGGGATGAGAAGTTTTGGTAGAGCAGGCAGGCAGATTCTTTACCATATACAGGGAAGTCCCTGGAATACTGACAGAATCTGGCAAAACCCATAGATATAAGGAAGAGAATATAAGAAATCAGAAGATAATTCTCTGTTGATATATGGAATCTCTCGTGGAATATGTTACAGGGTGTGATTTTTTTTTTAAAAACTAAAGCAAATTATATTTGCAATAAGAAAATCACAGGTCAACAGAAAGATACATGGAAATTTACTTTCATTTTATAGTACAGTATACTGAAGAGTATGAAATGTTCACATTTTTTAAAATTTGGAAAGTTCAGAATCTGGTTGTTTGAATAATGTAAACTGTTTAAACACAGTTTATCTCCTTTCTGATTAAACTTGATCTTTGGAGAATTGCAATATATTTGTCTTCTTTTTGATGTATTTATCTTTTATCTGTGTAATACATGTTGGTGGTGGTGTTCAGTCACCAAGTCATTCTGATTCTTTGTGACCCCATGGATTGCAGCATGCCAGGCTCCTCTGTCGCCTACTATCTCCTGGAGTTTGCTCAAATTTATGTCTGTTGAGTTGGTGATGCTATCTAACCATCTCATTTAAAAATAAAATGATTTTTCTTCACTAATCATGAACAATATGAAAAAAAAATGAACAGTTCTGTTTACAGTAAATCAGAGGAATAAAATATTTAATCATATTAACCAAGGAGGTAAAGACTTACACCATGAGAACTTTACATTGCTGAAAGAAATTAAAGAAGGTGTATAGAAATGGTAAGACATCCTTTGTTAATCACTTGGAAGGCTTAATACTGGTAAAATGTCAACAATACTCAAAGCAATCTACAGATTCAGTGCAACCCATATCAAAATTTCAATGATATTTTTTGTAGAAATAGAAAAATTTGTTCAAAAATTCATATGGAATCTCAAGGAACCTTGAATTACAAAACTATCTTGAAAAAGAGGAACAAAGTTAGAGGACTCACACTTCCTGATTTCAGATTTTTCTGCAAAGCTACAGTGGTCAAAAGCATACACTGTCCTTAGTGACATAAAGACAGACACACTAACCAATGGGGCAGACTGGAGAGGCCAGACGTAAGTCCTTGCATGTATGGCCAAATGATTTTCTATAAGGATGCCAGTTCTCTATTCAATGAGAAAAAGATAGTCTTTTCAACAAATGGAGTTGGGAAAACTGGAAATTCACATGCAGAAGAATGAAGCTTAACCCTTATCTAAACACTATATGCAAAAATTAACCCAAAATGCATCAAAGAGACAAAACTATAAAACTCTTAGAAAAAACCTCATGATGTTGGATCTGGCAGTTATTCTTGGATATGGCACTAAAGGCATGGGAAACAGAAGAAAAAATAATTTGAATCTTATCAAAATTAGAAAAATTGTGTGTCAGTATTAACAGAATATACAGACAGTCAACAGGATGATAGAGAAGAATTACAAACCAAATATAAGGCGGTGAATATTTCAGACTATATAAAGAACTCCTAAGATATAACAACAAAAAGCAAGCAAACCAAATCAGAAATGGGCAAAGGACTTGAATAGAAATTTCTATGAAGAAGATAAATAAATGGCCAATAAGCACATAAAAAGATGCTCGACATTACTAATCATTCAGTTCAGTTCAGTCACTCAGTCATGTCACTCTTTGGGGTCACTCTTTGCGACCCCATGAATCGCAGCACACCAGGCCTCCCTGTCCATCACCAACTTCCGGAGTTGACTCAAACTCATGTCCATCAAGTTGGTGATGCCATCCAGCCGTCTCATCCTCTGTCGTCCCCTTCTCCTCCTGCCCCCAATCCCTCCCAGCATCAGGGTCTTTTCCAATGAGTTAACTCTTTACATGAGGTGGCCGAAGTATTGGAGTTTCAGCTTTAGTATCAGTCCTTGCAATGAACACCCAGGACTTAGCTCCTTTAGAATGGACTGGTTGGATCTCCTTGCAGTCCAAGGGACTCTCAAGAGTCTTCTCCAACACCACAGTTCAAAAGCATCAATTCTTCGGCACTCAGCTTTCTTCTCAGTCCAACTCTCACATCCATACATGACCACTGGAAAAACCATAGCCTTGACTAGATGGACCTTTGTTGGCAAAGTAATGTCTGCTTTTGAATATGCTATCTAGGTTGGTCCTAACTTTCCTTCCAAGGAGAAAGCATCTTTTCATTTCATGGCTGCAATCACCATCTGCAGTGATTTTGGAGCCCCCCAAAATAAAGTCTGACACTGTTTCCACTGTTTCCCCATCTATTTCCCATGAAGTGATGGGACCAGATGCCATGATCTTAGTTTTCTGAATGTTGAGCTTTAGGCCAACTTTTTCACTTTCCTCTTTCACTTTCATCAAGAGGCTTTTTAGTTCCTCTTCACTTTCTGCCATAAGGGTGGTGTCATCTGCATATCTGAGGTTACTGAGATTTCTCCCAGCAATCTTCATTCCAGCTTGTGCTTCTTCCAGCCCAGCGTTTCTCATGATGTACTCTGCATATACGTTAAATAAGCAGGGTGACAGTATACAGCCTTGACGTACTCCTTTTCCTATTTGGAACCAGTCTGTTGTTCCATGTCCAGTTCTAACTGTTGCTTCCTGACCTGCATACAAATTTCTCAAGAGGCAGGTCAGGTGGTCTGGTATTCCCATCTCTTTCAGAATTTTCCACAGTTTATTGTGATCCACACAGTCAAAGGCTTTGGCACAGTCAATAAAGCAGAAATAGATGTTTTTCTGAAACTCTCTTGCTTTTTTGATGATCCAGTGGATGTTGGTAATTTGATCTCTGGTTCCTCTGCCTTTTCTAAAACCCCCTTGAACATCTGGAAGTTCACAGTTCATGTATTGATGAAGCCTGGCTTGGAGAATTTTGAGCATTACTTTACTAGCGTGTAAAGATGCTCAACATTACTAATCATTCAGTTCAGTCATTAGGAAAATGCAAATCAAAACCACAATAAGATACAACTTCATACCTATTAGGATGGCTTTTATTAAAAACAAACAAAAAAAACTGAAAACACGTGTTGGCAAGGATGTGGAAAAATTGGAACCTTTGTGCATTGCTCATGGAAATATAAAATGATACGGCCACTATGGAAAGCAATATGTCTTTTCCTCAAAAAATTAAACATTTCAGGACTGCCCTGGTGGCGAACCTGTATAGGAATCCACCTGCCCGTGCAGGGGCCACAGGTTTGATCCCTGGTCCATGAAGATTCCACATACCACGGAGCAACTAAACTCATTCACCACAACTACCGAGCCCATGTTCTGGAGCCCATGAGCTGCTACTACTGAGCCCGTGCACCACAACTTTCTGAAGCCTACACACTCTCAGGCCCGTGAGCCACAACTACTGAGCCTCTTGTGCTGCAGCTACTGAAGCCCATTCGCCTGGAGCCTGTGCTCTGCAACAGGAGAAGCAACAAGAAGCCTGTGCGCTGCAACTAGAGAGTAGCCGCTGCTCACTGCAACTAGAGAAAATCTGTGCAGCAATGAAGGCCAGCACACCCTAAAGTGAAAAAATAAAAATAAGTTAAAAATTTAAATGTTTTATCCAGCATGTCACTTCTGGGTATATACACCAAATAACTTAAAGCAGGGGATTGAACAGATATATTCATTCACCATTTTCATAGCAACATTATTTATGATAGCCAGAAAGTAGAAGCATTCCCACATGTCCATCAGTAGATGAGCGGATAACTAAAACGTGTGTGCACACAATGGAGTGTTGGAGTATTATTCGGCCTTCATAAAGAGTGCAGCTCTGACGTATGCTACCGCATGAGTAAACCCTGAAGACATCGTGTTATGTGAAATAAGCCAGACACAAAATGACAATTTTTGTTTGCTTCCACTCATATACGGTAATTGGAAGAATCAAATAGAAGGTAGAACAGCAACAGCCGTCAGCAAGGCTTGGGGAGGGAGGCAGTGGGGAATTCTTACTGGTTGTGGGAAGATGAAGAATTTCTGGAGATGGATGGTCGTAATGGTTGCTCAAGTGTGTGTGTACTTAGTGCCACTGAACTGAACACTTAAAAATGACTAAAATAGTAAACTTCGTATTGTGTGTATTTTACCACAATTTAGAACTGAAAACAACAAAGGAAGGACTTAGGGAGAATGCAGAGTGGCTGCTAATGAGTATTAGGTTTCTTTTTTGGGGTGATGAAAATATTCTAAAATTGATGGTGATGGTTGCCCAATATACTGAATGCCACTGAATTATATACTTCAAACAGGTGAATTGTGTGGTGTATGAAATATATCTCAATAAAGCTGTTACTTATAAAAGACTATATATTAATACTCCCCTATCTCACCCTTCATACCCACCTCCAAGAGACAGCTTTGAACAAGTTGAGTTTATTTTTCTGGCTCTTTACCTCCATGTTTCTAAGTAGCATGTTTATATTACTGTTCCTTAACTGACCTATTTTTCACTTTACCTGTTGACCCTCTTTGTATGGAACCCTGTTAAACCTCCCCTCTTCACGCCTTTTTCTTTCCTCATGATTGTTACATCTTATATCAGTATTGTTTTATTGTTTGATGCTGAGCCATGTGCTACTGTTTTACATTTCTTTTTTCTTTCTTTTTCTGGGGTTAATGATTCTCTTGCTTCCTGATTACATAGGCCTAATGCTGATTTTTGCATATATTTCAATTAGTATGTTTCAAGCCTGTGTATAAGCTACCTAAAAACTTAGCAGAGTTGTAAACCTCTGTGAGTTCTGCATTTTTTCCGTTTGGAAACTGGCCTCGGCAGTCTGGAGAGCTTGCTTTGTTGGCCTGGACAACAGCTGTCCTTGGGAATTCTTTCTTTGTTGAACCTTTTTTTTTTTTTTTTTAATATTTACTAATCTTTCTATATTCACATGCTCAGGGTGAATTTACCCCTAAGCCCTGAAACAACAACAAAAATATATTACTTAGATGTTTTATAATTTTGGTATCCGAAATAAAGACAAATAGAAAACTATGTCAAAACATTAAAAAGTTGCAAAATTTCATTAAAAGTATTTACATTTGTATTCTAATGCCAGATTTACAGATAATTCTTTTAAATAGAATACTCTGAAATATGAAAATAATAAAAAAATATTGTTAAATATCCACAACATATTCATCGATGAAATTCCAGTTGTTAGTTACTGTTCCAAGTTTAGATGTTTATGAATGGCCAAGGCCGCTTACAGTTCTTGGTACTTTTTTATCCTTTATTCTTGGTTCCTCTGTAAACCTTTTAAATGGCCACTGATCACTGCCAGGAATCATTTAAACATAAACAGGATTCTTCTGTAACTAGCAAGATCGACTTATTAAATGCAATCAATGTTATCAGTCACTAAAAATTAAGTGTTTTTGCAAACGTCTTGTTTATGTTACAATATATAAAAAACATTACATGTATATTTCTTAAAAATTTTGATTGGAGAGAAAAGGATAATTTCTTGGTTAACTTTTCTCTTTCCATTTAAAGGAGTGTTTTATGTGTACTTCAGCAATGGGTTAGAAGGTCATGGCAACACCTTTTTGAACCAGGAAGAATCATTTTGTAATTACCTTGGCATCCATACTCTGTTCTATCTAGTAAAGTTTTACATTATCTTTTCCCCCATACTTTTAAATTTTTTAACAGTATATTTTTGAAGGTAATTCTCTTCATAAGTATTTTGAGTCAACCACATGAGAAAGTATTAGTTCACCGCAAACAGAGACTGACTAGTGTAAGTTCACTGTCACTCACTTACCCAGGAAGTACCTTGCTCAAATAGCTATTAGTTTTTTTCTATTATATATTCTGTTGTTTTACATGGTTTGAAATTAAAATTTCTTACATTAACTGTACGGTACAAATTAAATCAGTTCCATGAGTTTCTAGTGGGCATCCTCGAAGCCTGCCTGTCACACACTCAGGAGGAAGGTGTACCCTTGGGCCCGGGGCCAGGCACAGATGGGAGGGCCAACCTTTGGGTCTCTAGTGGGCTGGGCACTTGGGGATCACAGGCCTGGACTCAAAGATGGCCTTTCCAAGCACGTTTGGACAAATGCTGACTTTTCCCTATGGCTATCTGGCTCTGAAGCCAGGCAAGCCACTTCCACAGGCTGAGGGAGTTGGGTTGGTTGGGGGCTGATGAGGAGAGGTTTGCTTTCATCATTTTACTTGGCTTTTTATTAAAGTATGGTATATCGTTTTGGAGAAAGAACATACAGTTCCAGTTTCCACAGATCCCACCGGGTCAGGGTGATGGCCGAGCAGAGGCTCAGAGGCTCCTTTGAATGTTACACAGGATGGAGGTCGCTCCTTCTGCCCCAGGGACTTAAGGAAGGGGGCCTTTCTGACTGAAACACCTGAAACCTTTTTTTTCTTGAATCCTACTTACTTCTTTTACTTGATTTACTCTCATGTGGTAAGGCACCTCCTCCATAATTTCAAGACCCTACATGTATGAAAATATTTTTAGTTTACCCTTACTCCTGATAGTTTGGTTAGATTATAGAAATCTAGATTGAAGAATCACTTTCCTTTAAAAATCTGAGGACACTGCCTTACCTTAGCACGCAGCTTTGCTGTTTAGAAGTCCGGGACATTCTGGTTCCCATTCCTTTGTATGGGATCTGTTTTCTCCCTTGGGAGCTCTTGGGTCTTTTCTTTTTCCCTCCCAATTTCTGATATTCTGAAATATCATGATGCTGTGTCTTGGTGTGGTTTGTTGCTGTTGTTGAAGTGGGCATTTCATTTCAGTGGGTCCTTTCAGTCAGGAGATTCAGGTCCTTCAATAATGGGAAACTCTCAAATGTCTCTTTTTATGATTCCCTGCTCTCCATTGTCTATTCCCATTTCTAGAACTTCTGGCTTTTTTTGGATAATAGACCCTTGTAGAGTGACCCTCTGATTTTCTTTTTTTAATTTTTGTCTGTTTAATCTATTTTCTGGAAATTTCCTTGACTTTATCATCGAATCTATTGAATTTATGCTTCACCTCTCATGCTTTAAATTATGAAAGCCCAAGGTGCCAGTTGTTGCTGTTTTGTAGCATTCTGTTCATAGATTGAATACAGTGCTTGCTCATCTCTGAAGGTATTACCAGTATTTTTTATATAATTATTGGGCTTCCCTGTTGGCTCGTGGTAAAGAATCTGCCTGCAGTGAAGGAGATGCAGGAGACCCAGGGGTCAGGAATATCCCTTGGAGGAGGAAATGGCTACCCACTCCAATATTCTTACTTGAAAAATTCCATGGACAGAGGAGCCTGGCAGGGTACAGTCTAAAGGGTCAGACATGACTGAGCCCACTGATCTGTCTGTTTATTTTTGGCTTTGATGGGTGTTTGCTGCTGCGCAGGCTCTTCTCTAGTTGTGTTAAGCAGGGTCTACTCGCTCTAGTTTCGGGGTGCAGGCTTCTTGGGGCTTCTCTTGTTGGGGAGCACAGCCTCTAGGGCGCGTCGGCTTCAGTAGTGGCAGCTCTAGAGCATGATCTAGAGTTAGATGCACGGGCTTGGTTGCTCTGCAGCATGCAAAGTCTTCCAGATCAGGGATCAAACTCGCATCTCCCACATTGGCAGGTAGATTCTTAGCCACTGCGCTGCTAGGGAAGCCTGAAGAGACTGCCAATGTTTTTTAATTTTCTTTGGCTCCTAGTATGGTTGCTGTTTACTCAGAATCCTCGAATGTTTGGGGCTGGGGCTTCATGCTGTATTTTAAGAATGAAATACCTGCCAGCTTGCTGGAAGCTCTGGGTGCATGATCCCCACATGCCACTGATGATTGTCATTTTAGGGTGGTCCCTGATGAGCTATTTTGCTTCCTTGAAACCCCTCAAATACTGTCTCTATCGAGATTGTTTCTCCAGGGAAGAATCTTTGATTTTCTTGCCTTTAGAAATGAGCAACTTGAGGGAAAGTCTGTGAGGGCTTGCATTCTGGAAACAGAACTGCGGGGTGGGGTGGTGAGGAGGGTCTCACCATGCTGGAGTATGTTCACTTCCCTTCACACTGCCTGTGTCTCTGTAAGTCCTAAACTTTTCTGATTTAGTTTCTTCAGAAAATAAATTTCTTTTATTCATTTTGGGAAGAAAATAAGATAAACTTGTATTCAAACTGAAGTATTTTCCTAAAAGCTGATTTGTGACTTAAATTGTTTTTACTAATCCTACTTAGAAGTTATTTCTTACCCATTAAGTGCATTAAAATAACACAATGTTTATCTTTTGTTAAACACATCAAAAAGATAAAGGAACTTTTGAAATTAAAATTTAAAAGTTGAAAGAACAGTAAAGGGCATATTTCATTTTTTATCTAATGAGTGCTTGTTTAATCCTTTAACCCCCCAAAATAAATGATACTAATTTATATAAAAAATGAAATTGTTACTTTAAAATTATCCTAGTGATTTTAGTCTTTCTAGTTTTATCCATGCAACATAAAAATAAAACATTTTTACATGTGACTTTATTGGTTTAGAAAATATGACTTTATTAAGTTTTTTAAAGTAAAGCTTTTTGCTTTATCAAAATATTCATTCATTATAGAGGAAATAATTTGATTACACTTAGTAGAGTCTTTTTAAATGGAGTTTGTATGACTATTTTTTCCAGAAAATAAAGTTGTAGACATTTTATAGTTCATTTAAAAATTTGTTAACCTAAAGAAAAGTTAAAAGAAGTGTGAAGCTCAATAAACTAACACAAAGTGAACCACCCACATAACCAGCCATCCACATTATGAAATTGATCAACACTAGTACCACAGTGCGGAGAAGGCAATGGCACCCCACTCCAGTACTCTTGCCTGGAAAATCCCATGGACGGAGGAGCCTGGTGGGCTGCAGTCCATGGGGTTGCTAAGAGTCGGACACGACTGAGCGACTTCACTTTCACTTTTCACTTTCATGCATTGGAGAAGGAAATGGCAACCCACTCCAGTGTTCTTGCCTGGAGAATCCCAGGGACGGGGGAGCCTGGTGGGCTGCCGTCTATGGGGTCTCACAGTCGGACACGACTGAAGTGACTTAGCAGCAGCAGCAGCAGTACCACAGTGTCCCTCTGCGTGTCCCATACCCCTCCCCCCGCCCCATCTTTACCCCATCGTCATCTGTGGGAACACTGTCCTGATCATAGGCTAACTTCACCTAATTTTGAATTTTATATAAGAATAATTTAATATTTTTTTTTCTTGTGCTAGTTTGCTTTTTCTCTCAGTGGTGGTAGTGAAATTCGCTCATGTTGCTGTGTACGTATAGCAGTATAGAATTCTGTTGTATGAATATACTCAAATTTCTTTTTTCCATTCTATTTGTGATGGGCATATGAGTTGTTTCCAGTTTAGGACTATTAAGAATAATGGTGCCATGAACATTCTGTGAATATTTTCCGGCCATATTTGTACATATTTCTGTTTTTATGAAAGATTGGTGATTCATTGGCTCTTTTGTACATACAAATGATTCCAAAGAAGTTTTACCAGTTTACACTCCCTTCAGTATTGTATGAGTGAGTTTCAGTTGCTCTACATACTTGCCAACATTTGCTGTTGTAATTTTAATTTTAGCCATTCTTTTGGGTGTGTGGTGTATATACACATATGGAAATTATAAAAGCAAATACCCAAATAGCCAAAAAATGTATGAAAAGATGCCCAACTTGTTAGTCATCAATCTCAGTTTTTTTAAATAATTTTACATCTTTGTTTTGTTTTACTTTGCTTTGCTATGGTAAAAATGACTATAATCCCCATATGTTAAACTCTGGCTTTGAATTTCTTTGTCTATTCCCATAAATTGCTTCCTCACATTGTTTATCATTCAGAATTTAGAAGTCTTCATCTCCCTTTCTTGTAGTTCTTTTACTCAGGGTTATTTAAATGAAGGCACTAAATCTCATGGGTTCTTGAATAATTCATACTCATTGATTTTTTTTCTAACATTTAATGTGAAAAATTTCACACATGAGGCAAAAAATTTTACTGTGAGCACTCGTATACCAGTCACCTGGCTTTTACCACTGACATGTTACTCTGTGTGCTTTCTTCACATACCTGTCCCTCCTCCATTTCTGGCTGATTTACCCCTTTGCTTTGCAACCCTGGGCATCACTGTCTGTAGACAGTATTCACTTTTCTACTTTCTCTTCTTCACATACACAGTCACATCAATACTGTGATGTGAAGAGGTAGAAAATTTCTTTAAAGTTTATAGATTTTTAAAAACAGCTTCTTTATGGAAAAACGTGGAATTCTGGTGATAGTTAAGCCAAATGTTGGCCTGGTTTGTTTCACTTAATAAAATAAAAAGAAACTTACGTACCTACAATTTTCTGTTTTCAAGTCGTCTTAAAGGCAGCCATTTTTGTTCCTCTCCAGCTGTTTTCTGGCGTGACCTGAGTTTTTATTTTATTTTGTCAAGGACACTCACCGCAACGCCTGTGCCTCGACAGCTGGTTACGTGTACAGCGCGTTTGTTGGCTGTGGCGCAGTGCTGTTCAGCAGATCTCTGAGCTGTTTCCTCTTGCTTAATTGAAACTTTATGCCTGATGATCAATAATCCCTC
>NW_011494649.1:2710770-2723270 GCF_000754665.1 Bison bison bison | reverse complement strand
TTTATGCATCTCAATTTCCTCATCAGAAAAAATTATTATAGACACTAACACAAATGTCTGACAAGGTGCCTGTCACAAGTTTAATATGCTATTATTGTACTAATCCTTAAGAAAACTGTGGTATGATTAAACCTGGTAATACGTGAAGAATCCAGTAATTCCTGGCACATAGTAGGTGTGCAGTTTAACGAATGTTAAGACCCTAAAAACAAGAGCAATCTTACATGCTATCACACTATCAGTGCTAAGTCACTTCAGTCGTGTCCGACTCTCTGCGACCCCATAGACGGCAGCCCACCAGGCTCCCCCATCCCTGGGATTCTCCAGGCAAGAACACTGGAGCGGGTTGCCATTTCCTTCTCCAATGCATGAAAGTGAAACGTGAAAGTGAAGTCGCTCAGTCGTGTCTGACTCCTAGCGACCCCATGGACTGCAGTGCAGCCTACCAGGCTCCTCCGTCCATGGGATTCTCCAGGCAAGAGTACTGCAGTGAGGTGCCATTGCCTTCTCCATCACACTATCAAAGTAGGAACCAAAAGTAAACCAGAAGCTCAGACAGGGGAGGGACTATAACCTAGGACACTCTTCTCAAGAGAGCGACATGGCAGCATATATCCAAGTTAAAAATGTGTATCTTGAGATTCAATGTAACCTTGTAACACAAAGAGATTCAGAGATAAGCCAGTGTTCATTAAAACACTTTTAATAAAACTTCAAAACGTACTTTAATATGTCCATCAACAGAGAAACACAACATAGCCCTAGAATATGGACATCAGAATATATCTTCAACTTATTAAAAGGTATAAAAATACAGAACAGTTTACAGACTATTATTCACATGCTAGGGGAAAAGATTTGTGAAACCTATTTTCCTAGAGCCTTAAAAAGTGTTCTTATAAATGTTTTGAAGAATTTGGGAAAAATAACTTTCTGATAATTCTGCAGAGAACAATCAACTTAGGAAAACAATGGATTTTAAACTAAATGTAACTTAAGAAATTATACTTTGTGTATATAATTACATCTTAAATTTTTTTACAGGAAAATAAAAACTCTTTTAGGAATCAATCCACAGAAAATAATCTGAAATGGATATGATCTGTGTATAAGGAGGCTTACATCATTTATATTAGTACAACTTATATCTTACTAATTTTTAAACAGCTTAGTACCCAATATTGGAGGACTGGTTCCAGTAATGGTGTATCTGTGTAAGTGATACTATATGGCTATTAAACACCACACTGCACAATAATTATTAAAATGGAAAATTCTCAATTCATCAAGTGAAAAGGATGTTATAACACAGTTATGTGCAATTTGATCAGTGTTAATAGTTGTTACCTTTAAATGGTAGGATTAGGGACTATTTTTCTTTTCCCCTCTTTAGACTGCTTTTTAATTTAGTAAAAGCATTTCTAATTTCCTACAATGATTATGTAATTACAAAAAATGCTGTTATAATACATGCTTATAGCTAACTTCAAGCTTTCTTTACAACCTGGACATTTATGTACCTATAATGCTAGTCCAGCTACTTTGGTAGTCCAGCTACTTTGGTACAAATCCAAGAAATACTGCAACCCGTCTGAAAAGTTAAAATGAGGTGAAAGCCATCATTTCCCAGGAATCTTAATAAAACGTTAAAGACACTACTGTGTTTATCAAAAGAATTTATTAGAAAATATTACATACTACATATCTGTTTAAAGAGTATTGTTTCAGTAGACAGCACTCCATCCTCATACTACAATGTCTCATGGACCATGGAGCAACCACTGTGCTTCTGAAGCTGCATCTTTTGGGTGAACATTTAGGTAGTACATACCGTGGCCATTCAAAAGAAGATAATGGAAAAACTGTCATTACCAGAGGGAAAAACAATCCAAATTTTTGGAATGTTAAAAGAACAAGTAGCTAATTTTAGTCTCAAAATTCTAGGCATCAGTATCGCCTAAACATCAGTCAATGTGACTAGTAAGTTAGAGGGACCAAGGTTCCAAAGATCAAGTTAATACTGAATCTTCATATATAACAAGAAATCTGCAACCCCACAAAGTGTCTTTACGTTTGTACACATGCAACGTAATGTAAATTTCTGATAAAAGAATGGGGAATGTTAAAAAGCAATGTATTTTTTTTAACATAAAGCATGCACTTTCTAATACATTCTTAAATATTTCAGAGTTGATTCTAGTCCAGTAATATTCTTATTTCAAGTGCAGTCTAACCAGTACCCCAACCAGATACAGAGTACATACCTGTTATTCAAAAAATGTGTATTAAGAATTCAATTAACTCATGGTACTGCTACCAAAGATATGAGACTTTAACTTTTGACCACATCATTTATTTTTTTCAAAACTTTTAAACATGTTTGCACAAGCTAAATGGTATAAAGCAAATTTTAAACTTGTCACCCAACTCCCAAATGTCACTGAAAGAAGACGTAGGAAAAATATGTTGTGTGATTAATCAACTTAGGCAATTTGCTACAAAATTTTCTAAGTGTGAACTAGCTTTAATCCAAAATCGGAAGTTCACAGAGCTGTTTTTTAGAAACAAATGTTCTAAAACTTTATAGAGTCCAAAACCAAAACAAATGAGGAGGTGTGTGTTGATAATTGAAACACTGTCTTAATATTTTATTAGAAGAAATATACTTCTAAAACTCTTGCCCTATCATAATCTTAACATAAACTTTAATTAAAAATATATATAAATCAGTAGAATACCATATTACAAACGCCCAGAAATGCACAATAAAGATCAGAAACTGCTTGGAAATATTTCTAACACTTTTTGGGATTATACTCATAATCATATAAAGATTATGAAGTAGTACAATCAGTACTGGGGCCAACATTTCAAAACTCGCCTATCAAAGCTAGCACCAGGAAAGTATCATACACATACAGCTGAGAAAACAGAAGAGCTTTACCTCAGAAAAGCACAGTCCTGGAGTATTGCTTTCGCTATTTAGCTAGCATAAGGGTCAGCCTGTCTCACTGAGGCATATATCTATCTTTGCGCCATTAACATCTGATCCAAAGTGCTTTCCAGTTATTTGGTATCTATTGACAATTGTTACTGGAATCAAACAGTTTATCGTGGAGTTAATCCATTTTTTCTTCCAAGATGCCAAATAAAATAATAAGGTAGAACATTTTAAATTTACTTTTAATAAAAATTAACATATTCTAGTACTTAAAAAAAAAAACACCTCAATCTCTAGCCCCTGAAAGCCTTACCAACACTCCATTATTTAATTCCTCTCCTTTTTCCAAAACACAGGTTTTAATGTCTAGAATTTTGTAACATGGTTACCAAATTAACACTTTATTCACTGTAAAGCATCTGGAGATTTCCCAAGTGTAAGAAGAATTTCATTAGTGATTAACAGATGAGCAACAACGTGGAAGCCCCTGAAGCGAATATCATGATTTTGCCTTAGACCCAAGCAAGGGGGTCACGACTTAAAAGCAATTCTCCAGTTGGCACAAACAGTTTACCATTTCTGATAAGCAGAAGATATTATGGAAGAACATAATTTTTACAAAGTCAACACTTTTTCCAAACAGGTCTTCTAAATTCAACAGAGCTGAGACTGCCAAAGCTGTAAATCTAGCAAATCAAACTGCTTCATCTCAACTGGGGAAAAGAAGGCACAAAAGAAAAACAAGCAGCGTTAACGTTCATTTGGTGACACAATAGTTGGACAGTGTTCTAAAGTTTTGAACACTGAATTTTACTTGTGATAGTATCTTCTACCTAAGCAATTTATTCAGATGTGTGCTTTAAAAATACATATTAAGAACCCTGCAATTGGTATGTTCTGTTATTAGAAATATTCTTCATGATAATACATTATTTATCTTTCTATAATTAGAGAGAAAAATCATAAGACCATCTTTTATTTTTAGCCTGACAGAATAAATGTATTATATATATCTCTTCCAAAACCAGTGCACTCTGAAGTTTCTAATTTATGCACTCCATTGTTCAAAAACCTGTACATCTTCCAGTATCCACAGTATAACACAGTCCTAGTAAAAATGCATATTCCTTTAAACCCTCTACTTTCCCTTGAATTTTATTTGGGGGCAGGGGGATAGAGAGGAGGAAAAGATATAGGTATTGTGGTGCAGAACTATATTTATTTAGAACAAAACATTATATCCTACATTAAAAAAGATAATTTTATCAAAACCAAATTTCAATCACAGTTATGTATGATTTTTGTTAAAGGTACATGTTGAAATTGCACTTTGCAGATATCTCGCCAGTGTCCTTTCTAATGCTCCCATTTCAGCACATGTTTTTATCAGCAGACATAGGTTCTTCCAGAGTTTTCTTTTGGCTTCCCTTCCGTGAATATTTGTATTTGTCTACATAGGCTTTAACCAGATTTGCCACTTTAGTAGAATTTACTTCTCCACTCTTACTATGACACACCTATAAAAAAGAAGAGGGAATTTTTTTCATATTTAAAGGGATTAAAGGGAAAGTTCTTTGAAAAACAAATACCCCAGAGACATAATCAGACATTTTTACATGTTTCGTATCGCCTAGAAGGTATATATTTCATTTTCTCCAAAGGTAAAAAAGCTGACTAGCAGAAGCCACCTCTTACTATTTTAATTAGATTTAATTGAGCATACCTTTATTAAAATAGGGATGTTCAAAATAATATGTACATAACTCCACTAAAGCTATAACTTACTTTATCTACTGCTTTTCGTACAATCTCTTTATATTCTTCCTTGGTGATATCTTTATTTTGATAAAATGGCTTAATGGCCAATTTTACCTCCTGTGCTGCTTTTTCTTGAATTTGCAGTTTCTGATAAGAGGAAAATGTGTAATTATTATTTGCCCAATCACAAACTTTCAAAAAATTATTTAAAAATATTAAATTGAAAACACTGCACATTTACAAAGAACTGTTCCAATATTAGCATCATAGATATAAAATATTTATTTACTAACACAAATCACACATTTCTAAAAATAAACAAGAAATACAACCAGTAATTCAATGGGCACCAACAAATGTAGACAGAATTCTTTAAATTGGAATCTAAGACTATCAACAGTAAATTCCCTTTACCACTTATACAACAGAAAACTGTTATTTTTTTATCATAATCATATGCAGAATTATGTAGGTTGCTCTCAACTTTGAACTTGCCTTGTCTGTCTTCGAGCTATCTGCGCTGGCTTCCACTGTAACACTTACTTTGCTTTCTGCCAATTTTACAGCAGCATTAGAAGCTTTGCTGTGACTTGATGACGCAGTATTACCAGAACTTGGTCCCTGAACTGTTCCCATATTTCCTGGGGCTGCTGTCGGAGCAGGCAAGACTGGTGTACTCATGTTATTACTTACATGAGAAGCACTAGGAATACCCTGTTTTAAAGAGGTATCATCAGTTAATGAATTATTTGTACTCAATAAAAGACGTTTAGTTACCTATTAGACATTAAAAAAAGAAAAAAATCAAGGCAATTTAATACTTAAGTACTTAGGAGAAATGTCTATTTCAGGTAATTTTTATCTAAAGGACTGTGAAGAAAAATGAGCAACATTCTTAAATAGAATCCCATCATGTCATGATGACTTTTAAAATATATATGTATTTGTAATGTTCTGACAGTACCACTAAAACCAACAAGGAGAAAAGCAGCATTAATGACAGTATCTTTCCTATAAGTATCTTTAAGGTAGGTACCCCACTTTAAAGATAGAAGAAAATAAGACAGTGAAGTCAAATGGCTTGCAGTGAGTTGATAGCAGAAAAAGACATAAGATCCCAAATTCCCACTTTCTGGCTCTTCCAACTGTATCCTGCTGCCAGGAATCTAGAATTTCTGAGATATAGACATGGAACAATAAAGCAACCATTACAAGTTGTTATTCAAATTTACTATATGCCCAAGAGTCACTATTTTCTTTTTTTAGCATGATAAATCCATGAAAATGAAACACATACGGTAATGAACAGTCTGAACAAGACCAGTACAAGCTTTATCACAGTATCCAATCACAAGTTCCCAGCCCCTAAAAGTCCAATAAAATAGGGAAATTTTTTCAAGTGTCCATCACATGATTCTAGTTTGCCTCATACTCCGGTTTTCTTAAACTTACCAAAAAACTTGTTTGGATATCAGCACCAGCATATATGTAGCTTAGATTTGATAACGTATTCATTTTCTTATTTGGGACTGGGAGGTTTGGGGAAGGACAGTGAAAGAGGAGTTGTACAGATTTACCATAAGTCTAATCAAATAAGCCACTGTATATGGATATCCAGCAAGAAGCCCTTGCTCGAGCATCCATCCCTAAGAGCTGAACGTTTACAATGGCGAATGTTGTCTACACTTGAGCGGCTGGAAACATACCTGCAACTGCTTTCCGTCTGGCTGTGAAGCAATGTAGCCGACCTGCTGGGACGGTGGGGGAGGGGGCGGTGGTGGCGGCAGTCCCTGAGATACACCGCCAGGAGCCGCCACCTGCATGAGAGGTACTCCTGTGTGCAGATGCAAGGGCAGCTGAGGATGAATGCTGAACGGACTGCGCTGGATGTTCATCAAAGGAGCAGGAACACCCACTGGGTATGGAAACATGTTCACAGGCTGGTGTGCACTCATGTGCTGCTGCATTGCATTCATCTGTGGCTGCATCATATTCATAGGTAGCTGAGAACCATCACCTTGTTGGTTTGTTTGGTCTTTCAGGTTAGACTCTATCAAAAGAAAAAAGACATGAAAAAAATCATGTTACAAATTTCCTTAGAGAAACAAAGAGCCACTGGTTACTGTAAAACTAAATACCAATTAACCTAAACCTATCCAATACTTAAGTTTAATCCTGTCATTCCTAAATAATGTGGGATGATTTTCTAACTGAAATAAATATTTAACCAAAATTATTTTTAAGAATAACTTTACACAATAACATTGGGCAACACTAGCAAAGAATTAGCAGTTCAAGAAACTTACTAGTAAAATAATCATAAAATTTAATTACTAACTTAGAAGGTTTATCACTTTTTAAAATCTTCAACAGCTCTTTTCTTGTGAAAAGTCAAGTCAAATGTTCTTAAGAAAAGTCAAGGAAGAATAAGTCTTTTTTAGCTGAGTGACTTATTAAACAACAATCAAAAAAATTCAAGTGCACACATATGATATAAATGAAATAGAATTTAAATCCTGCATAGAATTATTTCAAATCCCTCTACTGTAGCAAATTATACATAAAATATTTAGGTCTTTGGCAAGATTGGGGGCAGGCATGGGGTGAAAAAAAATATATTGAAGTGTTTATTACATAAAATGAGGTTCAATTTAACATAATATTATAAACAGAGATCACTTCAATTCATACAAACAAGGTATTAAATTTATAATATCTTTCTTCAAATAAAAGTATTGGTAAATAAACGTGTTACCCTGTTCAGCTGTCTCCTCGTCTTGTCTCATCCATCCAGACTGTGGGCCTGAAGAACTCCTGCCTCGTCTGGAGTAGTAGTTCTGTACATCTGCTGGCAGAGTCTTTCTCACAGCCCAACTCGATGCAGACGTCCACCCTGACCTGTCGGCTGGTGTATCAAAGGAGAACTCTTGCTCACTTTTTCGTTTATAGGGCTGCTGCTCCACAAACTTGAAAGTCTCATTCCCTGAACTGTTTGAATTCCCTGAGAGGGGTTTTCGGTTTTGCCACCTGTTTTCATTTTGATCTGTGTAGGCAAAACCACCTCTGTGGTTACCTCTACCACGGTTACCTCTACCACGGTTAGACATCCAAGCTGAACTAAAGTTTTTATTCCAAGAATTCCCTGAATTCTCATTTCTGTTTTCTTCCCAATGAGAATCTTTTAACTTTTCTGGATTTCTGATCCTCGGATCAGGCCCAGAATTTATTTTTTCTGTTACCCAAGTGGGACAGTCATTTCTATGTTTGTCAGCAGAATTTGAATCATCAGCATCTGTATTAATGTCATTTTTTTCTTTTCTTGTATTTTCATTCTGTTTCTCCGAGTCACTCTTTCTGTATCGATCATTTCCTCGTGGACATCTCCAACCATCGTTTGCCCATCTCTCTTTCCATCGAGGAGAGTAACTGTCCCTGTCATTTCTACCAAATGATGAACCCTTACTTTTTGTTCTAGATCTTGATGGTGACCTTGACCGTGATCTGGATCGAGACCACCTTCTCATTCTCCTTTCTCTATCCCGGTCTCTCCTCGACCCATCTCTATCACTCTCTCTTTCTCTGCTCCGGGACCTGGATTTTTCTCTTGGGGAGGAATCTTTCACTCTGGACTGAGATCTTCTGTTCTCTCTTTTTGGGGAGAGTGACTCAGATCTTTTGCCTTCCTTAGCACTATCTCTTTTTGGAGACCGAGACTGAGATCTCTTCCTTTCTCTTGCACTATCCTTTTTGGGGGACTGAGAACGAGATTTTCTCCGACCTCTAACAGATTCTTTCTTAGGAGACGGTGATCGAGACTTCCTGCTGTCTTTTCCAGTTTCTCTTTTGGGAGATGGAGACTGAGACCGCTTCTTTTCTCGGGCAGTGTCTTTGTTGGGAGACCAAGTTGTAGATGGAGAGTGAAATCTAGATCTTCGCGTACGAGGCTTTTTGGCTTTATCTGTCGCATCCACTGGGTTTTCAGATGGTTGAGATACAGTTTCAAACTTTTCATTTGCAGGATCAGAAGATGACATATTCTTTTGGGAACTGTGCTCCACAGAATTTTCATTTACTTGTTTAGCATCAGCATTTACAGATGGTTCAATTTCAGATTCATTTTGGTCACTGCAAAATGAATCACATTCCATGGGTATCATTTCATTATTGTCCTCACTAAAATGCTTCTGAATCAGTGCAAGATGAGTTTTAGGCAATTCTGTAGATCTGGGATATTCAACCAAAGATTCAGTCTTTTCTTCTAAAGATTTGTCCAATTTGGTGTTAAGATTTTTTTTTAATAAACTATTTTCAGAGTCTTGAATACTACTGAGAGTTTCATTCCCTGAAGTATCACATGTTGCAATTATTTCTGCATCTTCATTTTCAACATGCCCAAGCAAAAGAACCTCTGAACTCTCAATAGATTTTGTGTCCACTGCTTGTATAACTCCACCCTCAGAAGATTCTAATTTGGGACTGTCAATAAGCTGTTCTGTTTTTACTGTAGAATCTCTAGGATCAATAATTTTTACTATAGGACTCTCCATAACTTTTTCTTCATTAACTATTGGCTCTGCATTGTCAGGTAACTCACATAAGTTTGATGCAGATTGGTATACTTCAATTTCAGATCCTGAACATGTAAGAGAATCATTTAGAACATGATCTATACACATATCTGCTTTTATTTCTGATTCTGAAGGTTCAGCTATTGGGTCTTGATTTTCCAATGGATCACTTCCTTTTTTGGAAGTGCTTGCAGAAATCTCACTTTCCAGACATAAAACATTAGCTTCTATACTCGTATTCTCAACTTTTTGAACTTCCTCCTCCCCTCCAAGTAACACAGGAGGATCTTGGGTATCAGACTCAGAATGTAAAGTTTCTACTCTTTCCTCTGTATCATGGGTCTCGGCGCATTCTTCACTCTCTTTTAATGGCTCACTGCAACTTCTTAAGCCATTAGCAGATTCACTTTCTACATTTATCTGCACAGTGTTAATACTTTCTACATCTGATTGGTGTTCTTTCTCTAACTCAGGTGGTATGTCAGGTTCTGCTACTTCTTCATCAACTGAATCACTGGAAGATGATTTTTCAGGGGGAGGCACAGAGCTTCGAAGTTTCTTTTTCAATAAAGGTAGTTTTCTTCCTCTTCTTACAGACTTCCTTTTTGGAGCCTGCCTTGTTTGCTTCTCTGACTCACCGGAAGAGGAAACACTTACAGATGGATTATTGTTATCCGGGGCATCACACCCAGAAACATTTGATACTGGGGACCTCTGAGACTGACTGACTGGTTCAGCTCTTGTGTTACGTGTAGATCTTCTTGTAGGAGTTGCTGCTGCAGGTTTTCGTCTTGATCCTCTGGTGTTTGAGGTACCAGAAGTTTGCTTCTTCTCTTCCCCTTCTTGAGTATGTGCTAATGTATAGCCTTTGCAAGAAGTACCTAACAGTATACAAAAAGGAAAAAATAAATGTATGTTTCATCAAGTGATAAGAATTTGGCTTCAGCTTATTTTAGCATAAAATAGACATCTATAACAGAGTGAAAGCAAAATATACTTGTGAATCAAATTATTAATAAATGCATAGCTACTAACATCTGAGTAATACCAATTTTTGAAAGCTACTGAAATGAGTTATACCAAGATTTGAGTCCATGTGGGCAATTCTCTAGTGAAAAAATCAAAAGAAAATGTTTGGTCTGTTAATTGCCTTTTGCTCTATGAATCACTATTACCTAGGCAAAAGCAGGACACAACAGCTACCCACAAATAGTAAGGACTCGAACTATTTGTTCACAATTCATAGGAAGTATTACTTCTAAAAATCAGTGGTTTGAACACTGACCCCCTAAACAGAAAGGAAACTTCTAATCAGTTCCTCAAAGACATGAAGTTGTAATTTCCTAAAGTAAAAGGATTTTCTAGTTGCAACAATTTTAAAGTCAAGTCACTGTACAAATATTTATAGAAATATCTAGGACTCATTATCTATACCTTATTTTACAGCATTTCTAAGTCATCAACACTTATACTTTTCATGAGATTGAAAGAGGCTTAGTAATTTTTTTTTAACTAGAAAGAAATTAAAAAACTTTACCAAAATTTTCTAAAGATATGGTACTTGTTGGAAGAATAGTTCTTGGCAACACAGAAGAGATGAGAGGAAGGACTTCTATTTCAATATTCCAGGGTATAAAACTAATTCTGAAAATTTAAAACAAAATAAAGACATTTTTGTTTAAATAATAAAACCAGCAATTTAAAAGTACTAATTTTCCAAATAAGCTAGCAATATTAAAATATAGATGCTTAAATTATTTTTTGCCAAATTGCTAAAAATGTAAATTCAAGGTTACTCATACTAACCAAGATGGCTACCACCTGGCTACAAAAAATAAAAATATAAAAAACCTTCTAAAAGCATGCTTTTTTAATAAATTATTAGCAAAGTATTATCAAGGGCAAATTAATATATAGTAGTTGATTCTCATTTAAATAAGTTAATGCAATTATTTTGTCAAGAATTTTAACTTTTTTTCACTACTTTAAAAATACCAATTTGGATAATAAAATGTAGATAAGTAAAATACACAAATGAAATGTACAGATTTTAAGTGCACAGTGTGATGACTTTTGACCAATGTATACATATACCTGTATAACCACTACCCCAAATAAGATATAGAACATTTCCACCATCCCAGAAAGCACATTTCTAACCCTTGTTCCCCATCCTATTTCCAGGCAACCAAAAAGATAATTTACTTGAGTTAATCAGATCAAGTTTTAAAGAAATTAGCAAGGTCAAAGGGGAATCAGTCCATAAATAAATAAAAACATAACAAAAACTGAAAGGAAAGCTCTGTCACTTAAATTTTGAATTTTTTGTTAGATTTATGTTTTTATGGCATGTATCAAGGCCAAAAATATCAAAATACATTTTTAAAAAGGAAAAAAGAACCGCAACTGATTTCTATTGCTATGTTATATGCTAAAATTCCTCAATATGAGGACGATGGCTCTTCAAAGTTCCCAGGATCCCTATGGATGTTCAGTTCCGTGCAGTTCAGTCGCTCAGTCGTGTCCGACTCTTTGCAACCCCATGAATCGCAGCACGCCAGGCCTCCCTGTCCATCACCAACTCCCGGAGTTCACTCAGACTCACGTCCATAGAGTCAGTGATGCCACCCAGCCATCTCATCTGTCGTCCCCTTCTCCTCCTGCCCCTAATCCCTTCCAGAATCAGAGTCCTTTCCAATCAGTCAACTCTTTGCATGAGGTGGCCAAAGTACTGGAGTTTCAGCTTTAGCATCATTCCTTCCAAAGAAATCCCAGGGCTGATCTCCTTCAGAATGGACTGGTTGGATCTCCTTGCAGTCAAAGGGACTCTCAAGAGTCTTCTCCAACACCACAGTTCAAAAGCATCAATTTTTTGGTGCTTAGCTTTCTTCACAGTCCAACTCTCACATCCATACATGACCACTGGAAAAACCATAGCCTTGACTAGACGGACCTTTGTTGGCAAAGTAATGTCTCTGCTTTTCAATATGCTATCTAGGTTGGTCCTAACTTTCCTTCCAAGGAGTAAGTGTCTTTTTACTTTATGGCTGCAGTCACCATCTGCAGTGATTTTGGAGCCCGAAAAAATAAAGTCTGACACTGTTTCCACTGTTTCCCCATCTATTTCCCATGAAGTGATGGGACTGGATGCCATGATCTTCGTTTCCTGAATGTTGAGCTTTAAACCAACTTTTTCACTCTCCTCTTTCACTTTCATCAAGAGGCTTTTTAGT
>NW_011494649.1:2698658-2710670 GCF_000754665.1 Bison bison bison | reverse complement strand
CACTTTCTGCCATAAGGGTGGTGTCATCTGCATATCTGAGGTTATTGATACTTCTCCCGGCAATCTTGATTCCAGCTTGTGCTTCTTCCAGCCTAGCGTTTCTCATGATGTACTCTGCATAGAAGTTAAATAAGCAGGGTGACAATATGCAGCCTTGACGTACTCCTTTTCCTATTTGGAACCAGTCTGTTGTTCCCTGTCCAGTTCTAACTGTTGCTTCCTGACCCGCATACAGGTTTCTCAAGAGGCAGGTCAGGTGCTCTGGTGTTCCCATGCTAAGACTCCAGTTACTGCAGTCACACCGAATCCACTGTCAGCTTCTTCCTACTCTTGACTCGTATTTGTTCAGTCAGGTCTCCTAACAAAAGACTATTTCATCCAGTCTAAGGTGAGATTCTGGAGGACGAAAGAAGCTTGAAAAACACTGTGTAACTTGCACATACACAAAAACATACAGCTCTAAGGGAAAATTTCATATTTTACATATCTGGACTTAGTCTGATTTTACATATTTATATTCCACTGTTACTCCTAGAGGATGAAGGCTCTATACAGAACTCCATTACAGTGATATATAAAAGTTATAGGAATGAATACAAAACTCTGGCAAGGAACTTAATCTTTACAGAGGAGCTTGATTTAAGTACATATCATGTACCTAGCTAGCAATGTGCTAATAGTTTCAAGGCTTACACTAAGAGAGAAAAGGCTAGGCTATATAGAGAGTCATGAATGCCAGGGCAAAGTAGGGACTTGATCAAGCAGTTGTTTAGAATAACACTTCGGAGATGGAAGTGTCATGACAAAAGCAATGCTTCAGCTAACAGCACACACGGAAGACTGGAATGGAGAAAAAGATAACAGAAGGATGAAAGATCTGAATGCTATTACTAACAATGAACCTTATCATTTAGGTGTTCTCCTTGTTAAAGAAATCAAATATTTACATTTATTAAACAAATAAATACAATATTCTTTATTTTTCAAGGGGTTCCTTAAATAGAGACCTTTCATTAGGCATCAGAAACACTAAGGTTTAATTGAACAAAACTTTCTTAGAAACATAACTACTGAATATCTCTGCATGTAAGATATTATTATCTTATGCACACATTAGCATTTAAACATTTTAGTAAACAATTTTTTTTACCTTCCAATTCCAGGTAATGTATCAGGAAACCATGACAATTCCAGTTCCTGTCTCTTCTGCCTAATCAAAGCACTGATCTCATTGACTTCTATAAATTCTGTACTAAAAGATAAATTTTAGATCCTCATCAGAATTCCAAAATTTTAAATTTTAAGTTCAGAATAACAATTGGGTTATATCATAAGTAACAGAAATTTTCATATCCAGCATTATAAGTAACATTAAAAAAAAGAAAGAAACTTTTTCTATCTAAACACTTTTCAAAATGGACCAATTCCTAAAGTAACTTAAACTTTTATATTACAAATAAAAATGGAACTAATCTGACTTGTAACCACTTTTAAAAAGTCAAATCAGACAAATATTATTATTGAAAAAAAGAAGTAGCGCTATTTCCTTCCCATGAACCAAAGCAAAGAGCAGTTTTAGCCGAAATTCTAAGTGCAATAGTTTGCCATCTGAAACTATGCACAAGACAAAGGAAGAAAATAAAGGAGGCATGATTATTTTTATAACCCAAAATAGGCAGAGTTCAGTTTTTTAAAAGGCTACTCAAATGTAATTGTTTTCTTTGGTACCCTGCCAGTCTTTAAAGTTAAATCGCAATCTTAATCTGTCTCGTTTATTCAACCAGGTCCATTATTTTTAAACCTCAACTTAATCTTCAAATTCCACAAATATCTACACATTATCTATCATACAGTCACAACGGATTAAAAAATGACTGGGTCTACTCTGAAAGGGTACCCCCATAATTTAACAGCTTAACAACTAACCTACGTCTCTATCATATAAAAACCTTGTGTACAACTTAATTTATTATTAAGGAAAAGGGAAGTCCACAGCAGTCACTGAATAATAGACGGTCACAAAATAAGGTTCTCTTTATTCTCCAAAAGAAACAAAAACAAAAAACAACATGGGCTTTCATAACATTGTTGGGCCAAGTTTAAATTTCTACCAGAAGTTAACTGCAATAAATAAAACATCAAATATATAAAAAAAAATCAATTGAAAGTAAAAAATACTCACCAGTAAGCTGTACGGGAAAAAGAAGATTCTCCAGTGTGACTACTAGAAGAAAAGACATTGGAGAAAAAATTTCTGAAGCACTGATTTGTATATGGATTTGATCTTCGAGGCTAGAAAAGTAAAATGAGGTTGGTGAAACAGCAAAAAAAAAAAAAAAAACACCCTTCTGTAATAGGTAGGACATAGTTACATTTAAATATTTTGATGTACCTGAGGCACCAGAGTTATGTACTAAACAACCATAAATTGTTATTATCTAAGACAAAAATTTTTTATTTCAACAAACCTTGTTTGTCTTTATTATTGAATTTTTCTTTCCTCCCATTTCACTGTATTTAGAGTTTCCTGTACAAAGACACAAAAAGATCTTGCCTTAATTTTTATTTTAAAAGGTTTTAAACCAGTACTAATACTGGCATATTGATAAGAGAAGGTTAAAATATGTATAAAAATTGCATTTAAAATAATAGTAACTGCATTTATATATTTTCCAAATGCTAGTTTTATCTTGGTAAGCCACAGACAAAAGGAAAATATAAGAGGCCACAATACAGAAAACTAGTGAAGCATGTAAAATGGCTAAGCTTAGAACATTAAGTACCAAAATTTTAGTCAATATGTTCTGGCACTACGTGCAAACTTAAACTGTCTTGTAATATGAAGCATATAAAAGAAATCAATTTATTTAATATCAATACACTTTATATGTCCTTTCCAGTTACGACCTAAACAACAGGCACTATTAACTCACCTCAAGTAGGAGCTGACCAGGGGAACTGAAACCACAAGCTCTTGTCAACCATAAAGTACCATTTAATCACCAACTTCAACAAGTACCCTCACCATCCTCCTCAAATTGTATGGAATTAGGAAAAGTAGAAATCTTATTAAAACAGCTTTCTGCTATAGCAACGTTTTTGGTTGTATTGCTTATGGCTTGGTTTTTGGTTTTACATGTCCATTTCTATGGATACGTTCTTCCAGGTTAAGAAAGATAAGGGACAAATAGCTCCTGCTAACCACAAAAACTGTTAAAGATTACTGCTCTTGGTTTTTCTTTACCATAAGGTCTGTTTTATTAGTCATCACCACTTATGAATACACTTGTCTGCAATACACTGCTGCTGGTACTGCCATTGCTCTCTCCTCAGAACTCTGGGTAGACAGTACAAACGATAACTGGTCTTTCAATCTTCAGCCAAGCTTGTCTCAAAAAGGCCAATCTAACTTTGTTCAAAATAAATCAGCCTAACTGGGAGGCCAAGTTCCTGCTACTGCAAGATTATAAGTATTTTGGGTTTCTTTCGTCAGTCCAGTTGGTAATAGCCTACTTTCTACTAAACAGCATACTAACTTTAAGTTACTATACAACAGCTGTTTGGTTTCATGCTATTATCACACATGTCCCACCCAGAACAGCTGTAACAAATGACATTTCATACTGGGGAGAGGACATTTTCATATTGCCAACATCTACTGGATCATCGAAAAAGCAAGAGAATTCCAGAATTCCAGAAGAAGTATTTCTGCTTTATTGACTATGCCACAGCCTTTGACTGTGTGGATCACAATAAACTGTGGAAAATTCTGAAAGAGATGGGAATACCAGACCACCTGACTTGCCTCTTGAGAAATTTGTATGTAGGTCAGGAAGCAACAGTTAGAACTGGACATGGAACAACAGACTGGTTCCAAATAGGAAAAGGAGTACGTCAAGGCTGTATATTGTCACCCTGCTTATTTAACTTCTATGCAGAGTACATCATGAGAAACGCTGGGCTGGAAGAAGCACAAGCTGGAATCAAGATTGCCGGGAGAAATATCAACAACCTCAGATATGCAGATGACACTACCCTTATGGCAGAAAGCAAAGACAATTAGCCTCTTGATGATAGTAAAAGAAAGGAGTGAAAAAGTTAGCTTAAACATTCAGAAAACTAAGATCATGGCATCCGGTCCCATCTCTTCATGGTAAATAGATGGAGAAACAGTGGAAACAGTGGTAGATTTATTTTGGGGGGCTCCAAAATCACTGCAGATGGTGACTGCAGCCATGAAATAAAGACGCTTACTCCTTGGAAGGAAAGTTATGACCAACCTAGACAGCATATTAAAAAGCAGAGACATTACTTTGCCAACAAAGGTCCAGCTAGTCAAGGCTATGGTTTTTCCAGTGGTCATGTATGGATGTGAGAGTTGGACTGTGAAGAAGGCTGAGTGCCAAAGAACTGATGCTTTTGAACTGTGGTGTTGGAGAAGACTCTTGAGAGTCCCTTGGATGGCAAGGAGATCCAACCAGTCCATTCTAAAGGAGATCAGTCTTGGTTGTTCATTGGAAGGACTGATGGTGAAGCTGAAACTCCAATACTTTGGCCACCTCGGGCGAAGAGCCGACTCACTGGGAAGTCCCTGAAGCTGGGAAAGATTGAGGGCAGGAGGAAAAGGGGACAACAGAGGATGAGATGGTTGGATGGCATCACCGACCCAATGGACATGGGTTTGGGTGGACTCCGGGAGTTGGTGATGGACAGGGAAGCCTGGCGTGCTGCAGTCCATGGTGTCGCAAAGAGTCGGACACGACTGAGCGACTTAACTGACTGGGGAAAGGAGTGCTGATGGAGTTCCAGGAATTTATCTTCTTACCCCTCATTATATATTTAAAAGATGATACTGATTTTTTTTTAAATGATTAAAGAAGCCAGGAATAAAAATGTGATAGGTACCCAACCACAATCTCAGAAGTAACAATTTCATTCAACTAAACCGAGATTTGCTACACTGTAGGTACACTGCAGTTTTTAAGCCCTAAGGGTGCTGAGTTGTTCTCGATCAGGTTTTGTTCACTCAATACTGAAGGAGTACATACAGTTTACACAGCATTCCTCCACTTGGAAGCCTCTGTTGGGAAGCCACCATTTCCCAACGCTCTCTATGGGAAGAACTGTTACTTTTCTGGCCAATGCGAAGTATGAAAATCTAGTCCCAAAGATATTTCACATATTTCTGGCTAATTCTCAGGTAATTATCGAGCAGTTCCAATTGTGGATTTGTCTAAATTGTGGTTTCCTAGAGATCATTTCACATGTTCACTTACTAATCTATCCTTTGGACAACAGTGATACATCTTTTCATATTTATCAAAGTAATGCATATACATACTTTAAGAAGGCAAACAGCACCTCTGGACTTAAAAACATTACAGCAATTCTCATTCTTAATTCAGCTCCACCAAAGCACCCATCACATGTTCATACTATTCTGGGCTTTCCTGGTGGCTCAGACGGTAAACAGGGACACCAAGGTTCAATCCCTGGGTCGGGAAGATCACCGGGAAAAGGGAATGGTTACCCACTCCAGTATTCTTGCCAACAGAACTCCATGGACAGAAGAGCAAGGGCTACAGCCCATAGGGTCACAAAAGAGTTGGACACAACTGAAAAAGATATAGACACTACTCTACCTTGTTATTTTTGGTTTCAGGTATTTCCCTTAAAAAAATTTTTTTTTTTTTTCTCCAGAAGATAAGACTTCTGCTCTTCCACAAATGTTTTTTACCTGCACTGTGCAACACAAGGAACTGACACCACCAGGGGAAGGACAGAATCTTAACCACTGGATCACCAGGGAAGTCTCCAAATGTTCTTTTTGAAATACCAACATTTAATGTAAGCAATGTTGCATTATAGTAACTATATAAACATTCTCAGCAAGACCATGTATTGAATTACAATTACTTTTTTTGTACTTCTTCCTTTTCCTATGGTTAATGACGCCTTTTTCTTGTCTTTCAGTTCAGTTCAGTTGCTCAGTCATGTCTGACTTTTGTGACCCCATGGACTGCAACACGCCAGGCCTCCCTGTCCATCACCAACTCCCAGAGTTTACCCAAACTCATGTCCATCGAGTCAGTGATGCCATCCAGCCATCTCATCCTCTATTGTCCCCTTCTCCTCCTGCCATCAATCTTTCCCAGCATCAGGGTCTTTTCAAATGAGTCAGCTCTTCGCCCGAGGTGGCCAAAGTATTGGAGTTTCAGCTTCACCATCAGTCCTTCCAATGAACACCCAGGACTGATCTCCTTTAGGATGGACTGGTTGGATCTCTTTGCCGTCCAAGGGACTCTCAAGAGTCTTCTCCAACACCACAGTTCAAAAGCATCAGTTCTTTGGCACTCAGCCTTCTTCACAGTCCAACTCTCACATCCATACATGACCACTGGAAAAACCATAGCCTTGACTAGCTGGACCTTTGTTGGCAAAGTAATGTCTCTGCTTTTTAATATGCTGTCTAGGTTGGTCATAACTTTCCTTCCAAGGAGTAAGCGTCTTTTAATTTCATGGCTGCAGTCACCATCTGCAGTGATTTTGGAGCCCCCCAAAATAAATCTACCACTATTTCCACTGTTTCACCATCTACTTCCCACGAAGTGATGGGACCAGATACCATGATCTTAGTTTTCTGAATGTTGAGCTTTAAGCCAACTTTTTCACTCTCCTCTTTCACTTTCATCAAGAGGCTCTTTGGTTCTTCTTCACTTTTTGCCATAAGGGTGGTGTCATCTTGTTTTTATGTCGTATTATCTGTCATTAATTGAACTAACTCTACAACAAAAGTATAGATCTCTTAATACATTCAAATACATCAATTCATCCATCAGGTTTGTTCCTCATTCTCTTGGAAACACTTTTCCTCTGCCCTGCTCCAATTTGAACTGCTAACTCTCTAAAAGCTGCTGCTCAACTGTCATTCTGGGACTGTCCTCTATTACAATCCCCCCTTTTACCTGGGTCAGAACGCATTTTCTTATGGTTTTTTCCCTCCTTTTCTGTTTCTTTTAGGAACTCATTTTTCTGAGTCTCACATTGTTCCTTTGTTTACTTTCTCATTAAGTGACACAGACATATCCTCCAATATAATGAGAAAGGATGTTTGAGAGTGAATTTTTGAGCTCTTAATGTATTTAAAAACATCTTTATATTGCCCTAACACTTGACTGATGGTTTGGTTGTATATTAAATTTCTAGGATAATAATTAAGGTAGTGCTCCACTGCTTCACCTGTTATTGGCAACATTCTTTTACACATGGTCTGTTTTCTCTCTCTAGAAACTCTTCAAATATATGCAGAGTCTAGAATTCTATCAGTGTAGTTCACTCCTTGTTTACAACTCATCTTCTACTTCCATTCAACTTTTTAAACTTCAGCTATAATATTCTTAATTTCCAAAACGTTTCTTATCTTAGTCTTTTCTTACCTCATTAATGAAATATTCCTTCTCTTATCTCTGAGGATATTAATTTTCACATAACTCCCTGTTGCCTAGCACTGGGTTTGTTCCATCAGGTTCCTTTTCTTTGTCTATGTGTCCATCTCTATTACCTGGAGGCTCCCTCACTCTCTGGTGGTCCCTGACTGTTTGTGGAGCACTAAGATACTGACTGAGAACAATGTGGATGCGTGGTCAGTGCCTTTCAATGGGTTTCACTGTAGGGTGATAAAGCAGAGAGACCTGGCTATTTCATTCAAAAATTTCCAAATGGCAGTATCTCCAAGTCTTTTAAAGCAGGCGCAGTATTCTGGAAGATATCAATACCTTCTATCTTTTTCACTTTAGGAACAAGCAACACTGCAAGAGCTTTGGGAAATGATCATAGGTAGGGAGGTAGAGACCTCAACATTTGCTTGAATTTCCTTCTCTTTACTCTGTTGTTTCCTCTACCCTCATTCGTGCTAGAGTTTAATCTGATTTAATTACTCATTTAGACAGTAAGCCTCCTGTTTGCTTGGGTAGACTCCCTTACCCTGTAGAGCCAAAAATCTGCAGGATAAACTGCTCCTTTAAAAATTTTAACCAATTCTGTTTTCAGCACCACCCTCTACACCTGCTTTCAGATATAACGTAGGTCCCCAGACCAAAGACTAAGGTTCCACGGTGTGTGAACTGATTTGATTCTCAATGTCACTCTCCATGAGAGGTTTGGGTTTCAGCTTTCTACTAAGACAGTTTACTATTAATATGCACCTCAAACAACCATTTTCAAGCTTCTATTTTGTGGACATCTTTCATCAGCTGTCCTCTCCAGTTCTGTTTTGTGGCTTAAATTTTTATTTTGATTCCTTTATGGTCTCTTCTATAGGGTTCTGAGAGGGATCAGAGAATTAAACAAGTGCTCAATCTGTTATGCTTACCTGAAACTTATTTTTTTTAATTTAGTGTATCTGAAAAGACGTTTCAATGACAACATCTTTTTCTGTAAAACAAACCAGTATAATAAAGGCTCTGATCTTAGAGCCCAGTAGTACTTGGCAGGTACCCAATTAAAATTTGATTAATTGATTCCAAATTAACAGAGTCATAATTACATGGATTTAGTATGTACTTAGGGAAGTAGTCCATTAAGAAATGTCTTAAAAAGGGATACTTTTTATAAACTGTATCAGTTATAAACTATTAGCCCAAATCAAAGACTATTATGTTCATTCCAAGAACAGGGGAGGTATTAAAAAAAAAAAAGAAGTATAGAAACTCTCAGTTATCTAGTATGACTAAAGAACGAGAGTGACATTTTCTTATCAGATTTGTCAAAAGGTATGCTAACATTTTACAATACAGTGAGACAACACCATGTTCACTAAATGAAGAAAGTAAAGTTTATACAATTATATCAGAGTCACAGATGATTTAATAGAAAAACTAATACAAAACCCAAATGGCTCAACTTCCAAAAAAATTATCTATTAGGCCTGCTGGAGTTTTAACTATATTCTAATTAATTATATTCTAGAATTAATTAATTCTAATTATTCTAATAATTTCTAATCCAAATAAAAGAATTTCACAATTTCATACACTCTATTCATTAGTTTTAGTACATATCATATAAAGATAATAACCTAAAAGAGAAAGTCACACATGAATATTCAAAGAACAGCCCCTCCTCACTTTGAAAAACTTGAAAAAATTAGATACTAAACCTCACTGCTTCTGAAATCTACCATTAAAACACAATATTTCCTCAAGAAGTTCTTTCATAAAAATAAATTTAAATTGTCCTTTGGGCAACCATGGTTCCTACTCAGTCTAACTGGATAAATACATTAAAATGTACTTAATTTGCACAACTTCCCACTAATTCTACCTTCACCATACCTTTCATCTTAATTCCTTTCTCAGTTCAAATGCCTACATTTAAGAGTCCAAGGTTGCTTCCTTCTTGCATGACAGATTCATTAGTGCCCCTCAACTTTTGAGACAACTACGAGTAACACTTACAGATTCTCTTAATTTTCTAATGAGGCCCTTTGTTAATAAAACAAAGTGCTAAGGTTTCTAAGAAACCTCATAATTAATGCAAAAATTCAAGGTTAAAACTCAAGCTCTACAGCTATTCCTGAAGCTATGTTTTACAAACTTAAGTCTAAGAAATAAAAAACTATTATCTATTACATTTCTGAAAGGATACACAAAATAAAGTTAACTGGTCTGCTAAGTAGGGAGCAGACATTCGGCTCTTTATATCAAGCCATTAGAAAAAGGCAATAATTTGAATTATAAAGATTGTAGACAACCTCAAAGTGAGAGGCTTATGGTGAGTAACAAAATCATGCTTTAGCAATATTCCATAGTGGGAAGAGGCATTAGACATGGAGTAGAAGACTGGATCAAATTCTGTCTGCTCCAACTCTGTGATCTGGCCAAGATATTTAGCCTTTTAAAACTGTTTTAAAGTTTATAATTATGAATGATTTTGAACATTCCATAAAGTATTAAAAATTACACCTACAGAACAGTAACTGTTAACTTTTAGTTATTTTACTTTTATATTCATCTCTTTGTTTCTGCTGTTTGTTACAGGCATAGATCAGTTACCTTTTTATTATCAGGTAGTTATAGCCAAAGACAATCAAATACTAAGTACTTAACTACCATTACTACCTTGATACTCTGGAAAATGCCACATAGAAAACAATCACTATTCACAACTTTAAAACTTACGAGAAAACACACACACACACACACACACACACAAAAACAAGCTAATATACTATATTTCATTCAAGTTTATTTTAAGAACTTGAATTATTTATGTACCATTATGAGAGGATAATGGCCAATTAAACTCTCAGGGTACATTTTTTTTTAATTACAGAAAATTTCACACACAAAATAGAACATTATAATGAAATCTGATTATACCCATATCCCAGTTTCGCAAACTATAAACATCCTATCATATTCATGCATATCTATTTCAGTAGATAACTAACTTTAAAAGATATGTTCTGTGGGGGAAGATATCAATAAACAAAATACATCCAATAACTCCTTATTACCAAATACCTAATCTTCAATTTTCTCCAACTGTCCATAAAGTTATCTTTTACTTTCCTTTTACAACATATTAGAATAAGGATCCAAATAATCCAGTTGTGACTGGTTCAATGTTTCTATCATCTCTTTTAATCCACAGGCTCCCACTCCCACTTCTAAACTCTCTCCAATTTTTTGACAGAAGAAATCAGGTCATTTGTCTGTGGTCTCTATGTTTTGCTGATTTACCTCCTTGTTGTCACTTAACATGCATCTCAGTCTCTGTATGTCTTATAAATTAGTAGTTAGATTTCTTAACTGGATGCAGGTTTTGTTTTTTGGGTTTCTTTTTCTTTTTTTCCTTTCATCACACTATTGCATATTTGTACTTACTTCCATAAGGAAATATTTAATAACAGCTTCCCTGATAGCTCAGTTGGTAAAGATCCACCTGCAATGCAGGAGACCCCGGTTTGATTCCTGAGTCAGGAAGATCTGCTGGAGAAGGGATAGGCTATCCACTCCAGTATTCTTGGACTTTCCTTGTGGTTCAGCTGGTAAAGAACCCACCTGCAATGTGGGAGACCTGTGTTCGATCCCTGCGTTGGAAAGATCCCCTGGAGAAGGGAAAGGTTACCCACTCCAGTCTTTTGGCCTGGAGAATTCCATGGACTGTATACTCCATGGGGTCACAAAGAGTTGGACACAACTGTATGACTTTCACTTGCACTTACTGATCACTGCCTAAATGCTGTGATGCTCATTTACAAAATGCTGATGTTCAAATTCCATAATTTTCAATTACTTGCTGAAATATTTCTATAAGAAATGAACTTTCCTTTACCTTGATGTACATTTTCAATTACCTTGATGTATAGCTTATATAAAAAAGGCAAGGTAGATGTTTGTATCTTTTTTCATATATTGGCTTTAAAAATGAGTCTAAACCAACACAATGTTATAAAGCAATAATCCTCCAATTAAAAAATAAATTTAAAAAGTGAGCTAACTTCCTAGCATCCTCTAAAACAGACCAATTAGTCTGCTTATTTACTTACTGATAAGGTAGCATGATGAACTCATGAACTTTGACAAATCTGACAGGTTTCAATGACTGTCCCTCTTCACAGTTACTGAATATTATTACCCCTTTTGATGCTTAAATTGTTCCATTTTTGGCTAGAAGGAACCCAATCTATTGTTGATTCTTATTAAATCTATAGTTGATTCTTGTTCAATGCATTGTTGATGCTTGAGACTTTTTGTTATAATCCTAGCACTGCTTTGAAAGTTTCCTTGAGCTCTATTAGAAAGACAATGTTCGAGGCATATCTCATTTATTTACTACCTCAAACCTGGAAACATTTATTTATTTCAAGGAGCCCTGGTTCTTTTATTTGGAAAACACAAACTGGGCATCAGAACTGGGTCACAGTGTTTTCTTACCACTTAGAATTTTTCTGAATTACTGAAAAAACCCTTTTGGACTATGCAGTGGGTTGAAAGTGTCACCCCCCCA